>NW_020449697.1:37770-109198 GCF_003343035.1 Apteryx rowi | reverse complement strand
CCCGACCCCCTCGAGGCCCCGCGGCCCGTGCGCGCCTCGTGCCGAGCCGCCCGCGGCGGCGTCTGCAGCGCCTGGGGCGAGCTTGGGGGCTCGGGGTGGCGGTCGGGATCCTAACGCCGGTTACGGCCCCTCCAAAGACACCTCGGGGGGCTCCCGCGTGTTCCCTGCTCGCGGCTGGCAAGCTTCGGACTGTAGATGGTGTCAGCATCACAGTCGTTTTCTCTGATCAACTTCTCTGCAGAAAAGTGGTGACTATWGCCAAGTCGAGGAAGTTCCGGGACCATCACGGGAAGGTTCTGCTGGAGGGTCACAGGCTCATCAAGGATGCCCTGGAGGCAGGAGCTGTGCTGCAGACTCTCTTCTTCAGCACCGTGGGGCACCTGAAGGAGCTGCCCGAGGCAGAGCTAGAACGAGCCGACTTAGTTAAGGTGAAATTTGAAGACATTAAGAGCTGGTCTGACCTTGTAACTCCTCAGGGGCTTATAGGTAAGTTGCCTTAGAAATAGTCACAACACTGCTCAAAGGGAAACTTATTCCACACTTAATAAGTGGATAATGATTATCTCTTCACTGGTCTCCCCCAGACACTCTGGCTGTGTGTCAAGAGTGAAATAATTTGAGAGACTTCCCTTTTATTTGGCCTCCTGTGATAACTATGAAAGGGGCTCCTAGGGTACRTTGAAGGTCCTAATGCCCATTTTTAATAGCACATTGCTCACGCTCCACTGGGAAATAGTTCTTATTGCAAAGTGTCAAAGTCTTATCAAACTTTTAAGTAACACTCTTCCTAATGCTTTCTCTGGCACATCTTTATAGTGGAGTTGGGGCCAACTAAAGCA
Organism: Apteryx rowi; assembly: GCF_003343035.1. Lineage (NCBI taxonomy): Eukaryota > Metazoa > Chordata > Aves > Apterygiformes > Apterygidae > Apteryx > Apteryx rowi. The sequence continues at coordinate 108,359 of NW_020449697.1, read as the reverse complement.
GAGTCAGCCCTCTCCTTGGGATGTATTAGAGTCAGAAGCCTATCGGCACTTTGTCTCCTTAGGGATCTTTTCCAAGCCTGACCATGCCAAGATGGCTTATCCTGCTGCTCAGCTAACCAACTCATTGCCAGTGGTCCTAATCTGTGACAATATCCGAGATCCAGGAAACTTGGGGACTATTCTGAGATCTGCAGCTGGAGCAGGCTGTGAGAAAGTGCTGCTCACCAAAGGTAAGAGCCTTTTCTTGGGGGAAAAAAAGAGTTTAGTTTGACCAGTTTGGAGGTAAGACAGGGAATAAGAGGTCTTAGGATGCTGTTCCAGAGACTTTGTAAGCGGTTTCTGCCCAGTCATGCTTTGCTGTGGGAGCCGCTACTGAGTCTGTGCGTTTGTTGGAGCTGCTGCACTCTCACTTTTTTCTTCCCTTCTGTCTCAGGCTGTGTGGACCCGTGGGAGCCAAAGGTGCTTCGCGCAGGCATGGGAGCTCACTTCCGCGTGCCCATCGTTGCCAATCTGGACTGGGAATCTGTTCCCCGCCATCTCCCCGCTGGCGCCCAGGTCTGTGTGGCTGACAACAAAGACGCAGGCGCGCAGCCTGAGACAGAACTCATGTCGGGCAGCGCTGGCAGCTCTTGTGCTGTTTCCAGCAACTCGCGGGCTCCTGTAAAATCAAAACCCAAGGCTCATCCTCCTGAGAGCGAGGACAGGGAGGGAACGGCGGGTGCCTGTGTCCCAGAGCTCGCTGCCCAGTATTACTACGAGAACTGGGCACGAACCCCTGTGGCAGTAGTGATTGGCGGAGAGACCCAAGGTCTGAGTCCAGACGCGCTTCACCTCGCAGCGAGCACAGGGGGGAAGAGACTGGTCATTCCCGTGGTCCCGGGCGTGGACAGCTTGAACTCTGCCATAGCTGCTGGCATCGTGCTCTTTGAAGGGAAGAGACAATTGCTGTGGAGGCACAAGCAAGAAGCTGAAAGGCAAAAGTTCCCCGTAGTGGGCTAAGCTGCTGAGATTTGGGTGCTGAAAAAAAAGCATCTCTTCCCTTTGGCATCCTGCAGAGGAGTTAATAAAAGAGCAGCCCGGGCTGTTTTGTTTGTGCTATCGTGCGTATTAAATAGCTCTGACAGTGGCAGAGCTTGCCCGGAGCCTGTCCTGCTTCCCGGCACCCACCACCCTGGCTGGCTCCCCACGGCGCGAGTGGAACGTGAGAAACTTTGGGGCTCCTGCGTACCTGTGGGTCTGCTGGGGGTGGGAGGCAGTGGGATTAGATACGCAGAGCCTGCCGCTGCGCCTCTGCAGGGATGCCGAGAGGGGTTCGCAGCACTCTGTTTTCCCCCCAGCCGCTCTTCTTGTCTTGTTCCCTATTGGCAAAGCACCAATGCCAGGTTTCTCGCCTTGAGGCAGAGCTCAGCTGTGCTGCCTGCAGCGCGATGAGGAAGCGGCGGTGCTGTGCACACGTAGCCCCGGGACAGGCAGGAGCCCGCTGAGTCAGTATTCGGTTCTTCAGCGTCAGGAAGAGCAGTGCACGCGCGGGGGTGCTTGGCATCTGGTGCTGCTGCTTTCTCTCCCCCAGAAAGGGGCAGAAACCCAGCCAGGCTCACCGGGCAGACGAGTGCGCGGCYGCGGGCCCTGTGGCCGCACGGTGATGCTGCTGAGTAGGAAGCCGGCCATGGGTGGGGGCCCTTGCCTTGCCGGGAGCCAGCTCCCCGGCTGCGGGGCTTTTTGCACTGCCTCCTGGTCTGCGGCCCCGGGCCAGGGCTGCTCCGGACCCACCCAGCAGTTTCCAGGGGAGGCCTTGAACTCGCTCGCAAGGGGGTCACGGCACAGCTGCTGGCAGCAGCGTTGACGTCAGCCAGGGCGGACGGGCAGGTCACCGGCTGACACGTGCATCCTTCCTCTCGCGGCCCTGTTGGCGCTGCTGCAGCAGCCTGTGGGGGGAACGGGAGCCTCCGTGCTTACAACTGGTGGACGTTAGACGTTGGGTCGGGAAGGCCGAATGGCGGCACCTGAGCACAGTGTCGCCAGCACTTAGGCGAACGGCGTGCTCCAGCCAGCGATGAGAGCAGGGTGCCAACCGCCTGCCCCGCACGGGGGCCGCGTGGGTGCCCGTGGCAGCTCCCAGCACCCGGGGCTGCGCTCGGGGCGCTCCTGGCGGGCCGGGGCTGCTCCGCTGCCGGGAGGTGGCAGTGTCCGTCCCTGCGCAGCCYGCCCGGCTCCAGCGCTGCCTCAGCACCGACGGATGAGTTATGGATGAGGGGACAGGAAGGCTTGGAAGAGGGAGCTGTAGCACTGCAACTTGCAGTGAACTGGGATCAAAGGGGAACGAGCTGTGGGCTCCAGGGGAAGGAGGAAGGGAAGGATCCCAGGGCCCTGCCTGCACCTCCCCGAGGGTGGCCGGCAGCAAGCCTGGCTGCAGTAACCCACCTCCGCGGATCCGGGGGATCCATGTGCGCTCCTGGGGCTGCGTCGCAAAGCCCTTGTCGCTCTGCAAATTCCTGCCTGCACTGCGCTCTGCTCTTCAGCTTTGCTCATAGCTGTTTACTGACAGAGGGCTCCTGTGCCAGCCCCAGCTGCATCCTCCTGCGCGTTTGAAAACGCCTCACCTACACTGGCTGCTGGTCATAAACTACTTACCGCCAGCCCGCTTTGTTTGCCATTATCACGCTGAAGTCGTTTATATTGTGAGAGAAATGAGAAATACCCTGAGACAGATCCAGCCTCTTCCACGCCTGAGCCCCTGTATTTGGAGGGGAGTGCAGTCACTGTCAGCAGCGTTTCCTCATGGCTGAAACCRCTCCAGCCCAGCAATTCTTTCTCCAGAGACCAATTCCAGCCCTGTTCATGCCAAGCGGACCCAGGGGACGGTCAGTAGCTCCCGGAGTCACTGTAGCAGCACTATGTGCTCCGAGCRCAGGCCCTGCCCCACCACCCCTGCCTCTCTGGGAGCCCGAACCACAGCGGCCAGAGGGGAACACGGGTTCTCCACGTTTAGCCTAAAATCAGCCGCTGCTGCACAACCGAATGCTCTAGACAAGGCGGTCCTGGTCACAGCCTCACTGTAATTGTCCCTCCAGCCACAAACCCATGGAGATTGCCCCCAAACCGACAGCAGCCCGCTGTGTGTAAACAGCGTGTGCGCTAGGTGGCAGTGGGGTCTGGAAGCAATTCCGTTGCTCAGCCGCTTTGCRCACAGCGCCGGTCCAAGGCACTCACGTCTCCCTGCACCATCCCTTAACCCTAGGGTGCACGATAAGTCCCTGAAAAGGGTATTTTCTCAGGAAACCCCACTGGAGGAGGGCTGAGTTAGTTCAGCACGGGGGGAAGGGCTGCAGTGAAGCTGCATTCTCTGTGCGCAGCCCCAGGGTGCCCCCGCCGTGGCTGCCGTTACGCTGGGGCACCCTGGCCACGTACAGCGCCGAGCGCCGGCTCCTCGGCCGGGCCCAGCTGGACACCAGCCTCCCTCGAGCTGCTCCTGCTYGCTCCTACTTGGCAACGCCCGTCGTGCGCGGCCTGCAGCGAAGCAGCAGTGCTGCTGCTGCTTGAACTGCTCACGAGTCAGTTAATCATCGCTGAATACAAGAATGTGTGAAGCGTGCAAAACACAACAGATTTATACGATTGCTGCCTTCGCGAGCTGGCTGCTCTTCCAAACTCCTGCCAGGGCGGCTTGCTGCAACAGTGATAAAAGGGGAGAGGCCGTAATCCTGCCATCACTGACAAACGAGCTGCAAGGAAAGGCAGCGGCTTGCACAACACTCGCTATTCAGCGCACACCGCGCGCAGCGTCGCGCGCGGCCCCAGGACACCACCCTCCCCGGGGACGCCAGGGYTCGTCAGAGGGAACCATCGCAGATGCTGCTGCGCGGCCGCAGGAGCCTGGGAGCCCGGGCTGGGCCGGGGGCTCCCTTCCTTTCCCAGCCTTGGCGCAGCAGCCCCCGCAGGCTGCCGAACGGCTCCTTGGACAGTGGGGTGCGAGGGGGCTACGCCGGTCCCAGGGAAGGGGGACGGGATCCCAGCCTGCCTGCTGCAGTGCTGGTAGCCGCCTGCACCGACACCTACCACAGTGGGGGGCTGCAGCCGCGGCCGCTCCATCTGCCCCGCGTCCGGCTGGGAAACTCCTCTTCCTCGCGCGAGTTCCACACAGGCTCCCTCCACCCCGAACGCCGGACCGGCCGGGCAGCACGCGGCAATTGGCACCTCTGAGAACTAGGTTATTATAACAGTTTTATTACAAAGTTCCAATCACCATGTACAGTTTTTACAATGTCACTTTTTGGGGGCTCRGCTGTGCTGCTTGGGTTAGGGATTGGGGAGGGATGTTTTGTTTTTTTAAAGAACAGCACCATTAACGCTGGGTTTGGGACACACCTACGAAAAACAGCTCAATCAACTAACATAGAGGGACGGACAATCCATACCAGAGAGACAGGATAAGACGGCGAGGGGGAGGGACGAGCACAAGGGCGAGAAYGTCGGACGAGGAAGGGAAGAGGAGGGCAGGGCAGGGCRGCCCRGCGTGGTTCCCCTCCCRGTTCAGGGTGGAGGGAGGGAGTGTCTGTGTTTTGCAGGTGGGTGGATTTCCCCCAACGCGTACAGCCAATGCTTCCCAAGCGTTTGGGGTGGGAGATGGGAAACTACCTGGAAAGTTCTCACCCCGAGGAGGAGGAGAAGCTCAGCTGCGCTGTCGTCTTTCAGAGGTTGTCAGCAGTTAAGACTTTGACTCGGCCTCATCAGGGCACTGTTACTTGAGCGGGAAGGGAAGGTGGGCAAGGGGCAAAGGGGACAATTTCCTTATTGCTTCCTTGAAGTAATTTAGTCTGCAAGGGTTGTAGGAAAGGAAAGGGGAGGAAGGAGAAGAAAAGAGCCCCGAGAACCCCGTCCACTGCCTGATGCGTATGTTGGGAAGAACACCATGCAAAAAGATTTGCCTGCTAGCTAGTGCCGTGTATAAAATAACAATATGGTAACAGTTCTGGCCTGGTTATTAGAGAATATATCACCATGAAGCACAAGCGAAGTCTCCAAACGCCAACGACTCCCTGCTGAAAGTGCATCTCAAGGAGTTTGCTTAGGAGAAGGATTCACTGCGTAAAACAAGGCACCACAAGAAGGTTGGATACTGGGTCGGGCGTGAGAACACGCTGGAGAATCCACGAGCGGCAGAAGAGAGACCTAGTTTTAAATAATGTCTGTGGGCGCAGAAGCCCCCTTAGATGGGCTCGGGTTTTAGCTTGTCTGCTAGAAAGTCGCTCACGAAGGCTTCCACAATCTCTGGCGTGATCTCCTCCACATCCATCACGTACTTGGCCCTGGCTGACATGTCGAGGATGGTGAGCAGGGGCGCAGCCTCCGGCAGGTTGGTGTAATCCCGGAGCGAGTCGGTCATGTCATCCTGGAGGCCAAAATGAAGAAGAGAGAAAAACCATCAGCAGAGGCAGAAAAGCCAGGAGCAGTTTGCTGCTTCGACACTGTGATCCAGCCCAGAAGCGTCTCGCAAGGGCTTGTGCCACGCAACCGCAAGCGCAGCCAGCAGCACCGCGCTCCGCTATGGCGCAGGCAGCTTTGTAGCAAGCCAGGCCAGTTTATCCCGGGCTGGGATGGGACCACGCGCTCCTCCACCCCTTTCCATGTGGAGCGCAGCCGCCAGCCCCCCAGCGCCCCGCTTCCCGGGGCTGTGCTGGAGCTGAGCTCCTGGGGGAGCAGCAGTCGCATTTCGACATTCGCCGCTCAGCAGCCGGGGACTCGCTTCCAAGACGCCAGGACGAGCCGCAGGGCTCTCCGGGGGTCACCTCCCTCCACGCGCCCCTCCCTGGAAAACCCTTTTGTCAAATGCCCTGGATTAAAATTCCTAGCAGCAAAACCAGGACGCACTGCGGGGCAGAGCCATGGTTTCGGCAACGCCCGGAGGTTTCCCAAGCGGCGCGGAGGGGCAAGCTCCTGCCGCAGGGCATGGAGCGCGCGCAGGAAGGACCCGAGCGCACGCTCAGAACAAACCCAGAAACATGAACTAAACCAAGGCCCCTTTCTGATCCCAAGGGGGATCCCAAGGTGTCTTGGGGCGCGCACGAAACCTGAAGCGCCCCCAGCAGCACGCTGCTCACAGGGAAAGCAGAGGGCTGCCTTCGTCGCGGTCGGCCGGATCACAGCTCTGGGGAAAGAGGAAGAGCTCCTCTGTCACTGCCAGGACTGTGGAATTCAAAGGCCAGCGCTGGGATGATTCATCGCCAGTTCCCGGCTCYGAGCGCTGCAGGGAGATGCAGAGTTACCAGGGCCAAGCCCGGAACGTGCAGCATCCAAAACTGGGCGTTTCTCCGAGTCGTTTTTCAATGGCAGCACTAGAAATAAATAACCCCGGGAGGCAGCTGGTAACTCTGCAGCGCTCGGCGGTGGCCAGCAGGGCAGCGCGGCTCGCGCCTCCCCTTTCACTGCAGGGTTTCTAGYGCAGCCGGTGCCGGGAGAGGCGCGCTGGGCGCCCCGCGGCCCYGACGCTTCCCGCTTCCAAGGGCGGCTGCCGGCCAGGCCCCGAGCCCCGGCCCGCAGTCCAGGCGCCGGGACCCCTCGCCCTTTATGCGATCGCCACAAAACAACTGCCATGTTTTAATCAATGCAAACGCGGCGCAGACGGCACCCGGGGAGGAACGGGAGGCGCCCACGCCGGCTGCATTGTGCGCCGGGGCCGGCCGGGACCCGGGGCCGGCAGTCAGGGCCATTGAGGCAGCGGTGAATGAATGGGACGTGCCGGATGCTCCCCATTCTTCGGCCCGGCTGCTGCAGGGATGCCGGGAGCCGCATGAATAGCGGCAATGTTTCAGCGCCAGCCGGCGAGCGGGAGGCTGGGGARGAACGGGCTTCGCGGGCTCTGGGGGAGGGGGGCAGCCGCGGGGCCTTCCCAAAACAGCCTTCCCAACAAGGGGCTCATTCAGGGGCACGGGGCTGAGCTGGATGCTCGGGAGCCCGTCGCGGCCGGTGGGACCCGCTCGCCCCACGCCGCGGCTGTGACGGGAGCGCAGGGGCTGGAGCAGGCACGCGGCAGCCACCGGCTTCCCACCTGCCCGACGCCCTCGCAGGGCAGCGGCCCCTYGGGGGGGTAGCAGGCCCCGGCCGGGCCCGTTAGCTTTGGCGACCTCTACGCGAAACCCTCCTGCCTTTCCAGCCCGCAGCAGGACCCAGGGCTTGCACGGGGGAAAAGACGGTCGAGAAGCCCCGTTTCCCTGCAGGCCCCGTCTCTGAGCGCCCTGCAGCCCTCCCCTGCCTGTACGCTCGCCCYGGACGCCCATCCAGGGCGGCGCAGAGGCTGCGACGCTCCCGCTGGCGGCCGTAGCGAGGCCGCGTGCCGCCCTGCCGCGCTCCCAGCGGCCCCAGCTGCGCCCGCGGGTGGTTTTTGTCTGCATGGCGGGCGCTGCCGCCTGCTCCGCTCCCCCGAAACCAGCCCACGACAGCGGGCGTGGGGCAGGCGGGACGCCCCGCGGCCCCTCCGCCACGGCCACCCAGGAGAGCCCCAGGCGCGCTGCCGGAGGATTAACTGGCTGCAGGCCAGGCGACCTCCCCKGGCCAGCCAGCTCCCTCCTCCTYCTCCTCCTCTGGGGAGAGCCAGGACTCCAGGCAGAGGGACATGCAGGGAAACCCCCCTGCACAGAGCCGGGATTGCTCTGGCTCCGGACAGGCCGGGCTGGTCTGGCCGTGTTCCCTGGCAGGGCCGACGGCTGCCAGCTCGCGCTGGCACCGCAGCGATTGCTTTGGGCGGCCGCCAGCCCGTTAGGGAAGAGGCTGGAGCAGCAGCGGGCRGCGCGGAGGGAGCCGCTGGCAGGGGCCGGGCAGGCAGCGCCGGCTGCAGTCAGAGCTCGGCCCCTCTCCTCCGGCCCAGCGCAGCCTCCTGCCCGCGCAGCGTGCCAAGCCGCAGCGGCAGCACCGCGTGGGCTCCRGCGCGTGCTGGCTCCACTCAGAGCTCTGCTTCCCCGCTCCAAAACGCCCACACCGAAACCGAGGCATCCTTGCCCTGCTCCGGGTTTTAAGGCGAAGCACGCYGTGGCTGGGACCCCTTTGCTAGGAAGCAGCACCCAGCGCAGAGAGCAGGGCACTGAGCCAGGACTCAGGTCTAGCTTTGCTCCACAGTCCCTRACTACCTGCAGTGGCTCCGTGCCTCAGTTTACCCACCTGAAGAGCAGGACAGCAGTACCCAACCCAGCGCAGTCCTTGTACGAAGYGCGCCAAGACTCCAGCCCAGCGGCTAATGCCTGGCCTGGCTCAGCAGTACGACRGCCAGATCATCCCGTCTCTGGGATGTACGACGGACAGATCATCCCTGAAAGGCAACTCCCAAGCTCTCCTCCCGCTTACCTCTCCCGCCACAAAGAAGAGCAACGGGGCCTCCTCCTCTTTGGCTTTGTACTTGGCGATGATTTTTTCAGCTATGGGYTGAATCAGTTGTTTTGCTGCCTCTGACTCTCCGTCATCCTCTGAATCTGCAGGGCACAGGCGCAGGGAGACAAAACAAGGAGACACCACAGAAAGGAGGTTAGGATCAAACGGATGCAAAGGGGCCAGGGCGCAGGCTGCTCCGTCCCACYGCAACGCCACGGAGCAAACGGGAGCCCCAGCGCACGGCGCTCACTTCAAAGCCACGCGGCGGGTAGCGATGAGGGAGCCGCGGAAACCTCCTCTTCAGGAGARACGGGGAAACACGTCACACAAGAGAGGCTCCTGCTCCCCAAACCTCTCACYGCTCGTCCGCCCGGTGCCACTGCTGAAGCGCAGGGACAAACAGACCCCAAAAGCCCGGTCTGCAGTTTGAAAAGCGTCAGGGTGTTTTGAAGCCCAGACGAACGTGCTGCTCTGAGGCTGCCTGCCACCCCTGCCTGCCACCCACCGTCCCTCCGCCGTGGGACGGCGGCTCAGCAGCTTTTCCACTCGAGCCTCCGTGGCGGCTGCTTTGTGAAGGCGGCTTTGATTTGACAGAGGTTCAGCAGAAAGGGATGGAAAYATCAATCAAATGCCAGCCACCGCTGAAGTTCAAATACCGAGTTGGAAAGGAGAGAGACRGCGTCCTTGAGCAGCATTTAGATGAAACGATTTCAATTTGGGGACAACTTTAGCATTGAAAATATAAAAATAAAAAGCAAGAAAACAGCCCCTTGGACCACCAGCTCCTCCAGCTGGGTCTCCTGGTAGTGTGCCCGCTCTCGTGGTACCTGCTGTAACCATCCGATATAATCACCGCCAACACTGATCCCAGCTCCGCTGCCGCGGCAGGACGGGCCGCTGCCCGCAGCCGAAGCTGTCTGCCCTCGCTCTGAACTTCTCTGCCCTCCCCTCTGGCTTCCTTAAGCAAAAAGGGGACGCCAGAGACCCTGCGCACTGTATTTCGGGGTCCTTCTGCATGCCTGACGGAGTGCTAAACACGTGGAGCTGTGGGGCTTGTGCAGCGATTTATTTATTATTTTTTCACAAACAAACGCTGCTGGCTAAGCTCCAGGCAGCGCTCGACATTCTGGCTAACCTAGCCCTAAACTCTCGAGTGGCGGATGTATAACGTTTGTGATTTATTCAAAACTGATACTTGTTAAACCCACTGACACAATCCCGACCCCACACGCTGCGAGCTCAGCGCCCCCCCCGCGCCTCGCACGCTGCCTGCCGGGGGCGTTGCTGTCTGCGCAGCGCAGGCATCGCGCCGGGGAGGCGTCTAGAAAAGCTGAGCCACCTCAAAACACCGCTAACTAACCGGCTCGCGGAGCTCGAAAGCAAGCTCCAARCTGCCCGGGAGCAGCCGGAGCAGCGGCGGCGCGGGGGGAGGCTCCCTGCAGCACCCCGGCTGCCTCCGTCCCGCGCTGCCGGGGGATCTCGCCAGGCCGAGCATCCTCTCCGACCCGGGCGAGGAGCGCAGCTGCTGGCCGGGGAGCGCTCGCYCTCCCATAAGCTGTTTGCACTAGGGTGACAGAACCAACTTTGCTCAGAGCATGACAAAAATAACTCTTTCCAGAGGCCTGCAGTGACTGCGCCCATCAATCACACCCGGCGTGGCAAGCTGGTCCGCCCAGCTTGAGGAGAGTATTTTTGGCTCTGCTCTCGCATCCCCTGCTGGGCTCTGCTGAATAAATAATCAGGGTCAGAAGGAAATCTGAAAGGGAAGAAGGGAAAGAGCGAGAGCCATAGTACGAATCCTGCAAAGGCGGTGTTTTGCTTACAAAGGGCACGTGAGGAAGCGGGAAGCGATCCCTGCCGGCGTCCCAGGTCAGCGCCCCTCGGCACAACGCCTCGCCGGCAGGCTCCGGCCAAAGCAGGCTCTGCAGCAAACCCTCGCCACTGCTCGGAAGAGCGTTCACGGGACAAACACACTCGGAGAAGGGGATCGAGCCTCCTGGCGGAGCCCCCAAACCCCTCCGCACGCTCCGCAGCGTGTCACGCACAGCCCTCCCGGCCATCCCGCAGCTGCCTGCGCCCGGCCCGGGGGTCGGCCTGGAGCAGGGATCACCTGAGCCAAGGCACTGCCATAATTTGACCATCTGTCATGCGAAGGGAAGTGACCGGGAACAACCCAGCTGCGCTTAGGATGAGCTCCAGGCCCGTTTCCAATCACAACTGAGCTTCATGTGTGGGTTGACTGTGGAAGAAGGACACAAGCTTTGGGGAAAAGCCTGCTCTGTCCCGCAGCCAGCTTCCCATGGAGAGGGAATATCCAAGAATCGGCAGAGCAAGCAAGATGATCCTTTGTCTGTCACAGCCTCACTGAGCCCAGGAATCCAAGCCCTGGACTGTGCTTCCCAGCACCGAACTGCAACCCCTTCGAGACGCTTCCCGACCCATCCTCTGCCTCAGCTGCAACCTCATGAGCGCTTGGAGTCTCTGCTCCAGAAAAGCCCTTCCTCATCTCAAACACCACCGAGCGCCGCGGTGCACTGCTAGTTCTCTTCAGCACCTAATTAGCATTCCTCTCCACAGCCGCCACTGAAGCATCTCGTACATGACAGCTCCTCACCACTGCAAATTGCTACTCCACCAAACCCCTCRGATTGCAGGGCTGGAGCTGCAGGAGAAACGCGGGCACGGACAGGCTTTGCCACGGGAGCGGCTCTGGCCAATCCCTGCAGGCTGCAATAGCCCATTTCGCTGGTGCAGCAGGGCTCCAGGACTGCCGCCCCCCCTCGAATGCCCGGAGGGGATTTGACAAGCTGCTCTCACGCAGTCCGTTGCCTTCCCACGGCCTCTCTGGACACGGGAGCAAGTATCAGCATCCTTGGGGATGCAAACGGGCAGATGCCACTTCCCGCAGACACTGTCACCACCAGAGACAGGTTATGAGGCTAGAGGACCTTCTGGCTGGCTCCAGTTGAGCGTGCAGGTAACGCAGACCCCTTCTCRAGCATAGCCTTGATCCGAAACCAGCAGCGCTCCGTACCTACAAAGAGAACGAGACACGGGCCCTCGTTCAGCTGCACGGCGTTGGAGTCCGTCAGCTCCAGCACGGGCTTGGGGTGCCAGGGGAACTCGCGGCACTCGACGTCGTTCAGCACTTCCACTCGCCCCTGCCGCGTGATCACGTCTCCCTTGGAGTCCAGCACGATGAGAGTCGGGATGCCTGCRACGGAAGAAAAACAAGGGGGATCAGCCAAAGCGCTAACCTGGGAATGAGAGGGCGTGGGGAAAAAGGATGTTTTCTAATGGCTCTGGCAGGAGCCCAGGGACCACACTCTTTTTACAGCTCATGCGTGATCTGGGAAGCAGGGTCCCTGGATCCTGTTTCTGCCCCAGGAGAGCACTGCAACTTGGGAGGCCGGAGCAGGAAGCTGGGAGACGGGCTATGGCACTGCCCTCCTTTCCCCTTCRTGCGCTGAGATGTTGCCGCTGCCTGGCACGGACATTCTCGGATGCAAACCCCACCACACCAGACAGGGACTCTCCTCAAAAGCTCGTCCCGTCTTGCAGATTACCTGCATGAAAAGCTCCTCCGGCKTGCAAGGCAGGAGCAGGAGCGGCCAGGCAGACGCTACCACCCCCGGCTCTGCAACAGGGCTGGCAGCGAAGAGCTTGGCCCAAGCTCAAAGCCGGGAGCGTGAATCTTTGCAGAGGGTGGACTGCACACAACAGGGGCCGGGAAGCAGGATGTGCTCCTTCCCGGCAGAAACCCATCCATTTTAGCAGCTACGAACCCCTCCCCGACCCGCCGCGCCCCACACTCCTTCCAGCACTCACAAATAATTGCCCAGCCCTTGTCGCAGCGCACAGACGTGTCCAGCGAGCCATGAACATTACATGGTTTGGATGCCGCTCCGCAGCGCTCGGGCCTCGGCGAGGCAGATACCTGACATCCCTGGGCGGATAAAGGCCGGAGGACCAAGAGGCAGCTGCACAGCGCTAACTAGGCTCATTTAGCGTGGATCCCTGCTGGGAATACCCGAAGGGGAGCGCCCGCCTCCGCAAGCAGAGATGGAGCAGGAGAATTAGCAGGGCAGCTGTGAGGATTTCAGCTCGGAAAGCTGAGAGCACGGTTTGTATTTATTAATGCCATATTGTTAGACATCATTTTCAAAGGCTACAATTACTTCGTTATGGCCCCTCCATCTCTGGTCCTTGGCCTCTGAGGAACTTGCACGCGAAACAGGGAACAAAGCCGGGAAATACCAAAGGCTCCTCTCGGCACGCCAGCCCCAGCGGAAGCAGAGGGGGCCGTGGGGGAGCCGCGGCTCCAAAGGCAGCGGGGAAGGTGGGTGTGCAGCCGTGGGACGGAGCTTGCAAAGCGAGAATTTTGCTGAGAGCAAGGCCACAGGGTCCTGGCCAGCGATCCTGCACCTCCACCGTGGCAAAGCGAGGGGAAAGTGTCAGTCGGAAGCGGACGCCGCCTCCCAGCTGCCACCCCACTCCTGTTCCAGGCACAGCGAGCGGGAAAGCCCTCCTCTAAGTCATACGCACATTCAAATTTTTCTCGTGAGAAAAAAAGCCCACCAAGGGCTATTAAACCCAAGGACAAAGCTACACCCCTCGCTCACAGCCCCAAGCTGCAGGCTGCCAGAGGGGCTGGGGGAGGAAACGGACCTCCGTACTATTTGTGCTGCTCCTCCCTCCTTCCCGGAGCCTCTGCCATGGCCCCGGCACACAGGAGACCGGACGGAGAGCCCAGTCCCGATCACCATGCCGWAGCGACTGCTCCCAGAGCCAGCAGGGCACATCTGGGAAGCGCTGCGGTGACAGGGAAACAGCCCTTCGCAGGCATTGGGGCTCCAGAGCTGTTGGACACTTCCTGGATTTCTGATGAGTTTTGCAGGTAATTATTTCACCTTTTATTATGCTTCAGAGCTGACTCTCAGGTTATGAGAAAYGCCGTCCGGATGGGTTTGCACGGTGCAGCTCCAGCTGCGGTTACCTCCGAGAGCTGCTCACGCCGCACGCTGCAGCCGGCACGGTTCAGCGCCCCGCCGCCCCTGAGCGCGCCGCTGGGCCGGCCGGTGCAGGACCCCAAGCAGAGCTCTGCCCTTGCCCCAAAGAGCCCGCGATCGAGGACAGAAAGGAGCATCCAAACCCCGACGCAGGCACGCACCAGAACAGCAGGGTAACTCAGGGCGAGYGCGATAATCCTTCACTAAGACCAGCTGAGCCCTCGCGGGCGACGTGGCTCACGCAGCCGGGCAGCTCGGAAGCAGCCAGCCTCTTTGGGCAGTGCCCCGGCTCAGACCCCGCCGGCTGCAGCTGCCGGATCAAACCGCGCATGACGCTTGCAAAGAAACCCGGAGCCCGCCTCGCTCGGCCTCCGCAGCCCTCCGCTGCTCCTCTCGCGGCGGTCACGCAGCATCAGCCGCCTTGGCTTGGTTTGGAAGAAAACCAAGAGAGAATCAGCTAGATACACCCCTACACACCCATGGGGACAGGATCCAGGATCTAGGGGGTAACGGCCCTGAACAGGACGGGGCTGGGGATGTCAGAGGACGGTTCCGACCTTGGGGCAAAGCATCATCTTGTCCACAGAGCTGCAGGGCCTGGAAAACCCCATCCTAAAGGGGAAGCCCTGGGGGGAGCGTGCTACAACAAGCACCTGGAGACGCGCGGGGTGTGGGAAGAGGAGGCAAAAAGAAGAGCTGCCGACAATTGCTAACAGATTTTGCTTTGGAGGAGGACGATCACACTCCAGCTGCTGTGGATGTTGCTGTATGGGTGTTTTAATTCATCCTGCCTGGCTGCGGCAGATGTGTTAAGAATAATCTTCCAGGAAGTTATAAGCACACAGTTTTCTGCTACAAAAGCACAGCAAAAGCATGGGAAAGCTCTGCTTCCAGTCCTCCCTGAGAGGAGCACTGTGCCGCCTCGCTCACGCGCGTTACCTGCCCAAACGGGGACRGAGCTTTCCCCTCCGCAAAGTCGATGAACACATTTTACCCAGACCAACAGCTGAAAGCACCTGCACGAGCCTGACGGAGCCGACGAGAGGGTGCGAACGGGCTGCCCGCGAAGACGGGCCAGCGCAGGGCGAGCATCCCGGCACAGGGGCAGGGTCTGCAAACACGGAGCTCGTTTTCAGCAGCTGGGTTTAGCTCGGCAGGTCTGCATTTGTCTTGACAGAAACAGATGCGATGCTGCTACGCTCAAAAGAGCTGCTTTTCACGTCAGGACTGGCTGCAACCTGCCCTAATGATGCACAAGTCAAACTGTTAGGCACAAAGASGGAGACTTCACTAAAAGCGCAGCGGGCCGCCCGGCTCAGCAGGCTGGCAGCGCACACGCGGCCTCTGGCCTCCAGGGCTCACCGTGCGAAACAAAGCGAGGCGAAGGCAGCCGCGGCAGAGATTTCGCACGAGTCACCTATTGAAACCCGGCCCCGCYGGCACGGGCGCAGGGCGGACACCAGCTGGTGGCTGCTCCATCTGATACAATACCTGCGAGGCTTGCAGTGCCCAGGGCCGGCAGTTGCAGCGAGCCCCCCCGACGCAACTCAGAGCCCCTGAGGAACGGGCTGTGTCGAATGTCAGGGATGCCACTTGCAGGACACGCCGCATCGTTAGGCGGGAGAGCTTCGTTTTACGCTAACAGCCTTTCTGCTGGTGGTAYGCCCCAAGAAAGCAGTTTCCACCCAGACCCCGCTCATCTGCAAACAAACAGCAGCCTTTTTTGGGGGCAGGGGGGATGCCTGAGACAGAGCCGAGACACGACCACAGCTGCCCGGTAGCCTCAGGGCCTAGCAGAACGTCGCAGCACCGGCAAAACAGCAAATGGACGTCCGCAAAGCTGGAGAAATGCTCTGCAGCCTGAGCCCAGTTGTCCCACTCCCCTGGACAGCTGGGAGAGCCGAGCAAGCCAGCCGGGAGCACGAGGATCCGCTGAGGAAGGAGAAGCGGCAGTGCTCAGACAGCGGCGATGCCAGCAGCTGGGGCACGGCAGGCACGCGGAGGCAGGCGGCCGCGCGGGGCCCTCAGCACAAGCAGCTCCCGTAGCGGAGGAGGAGGAGGAGGAGACCCGCACTCCCGGCGGTTGCTGACCCGCGCAGGGCCACCCTCTTGGCAGAAAGGGCGGGAGACTGAACTGTGGGAGCAGGAAACCAAAACGGCACCAGAAGCAGCTCACGGTGGTGACTTCAGTGGGAAACACGCTGCTGCTCTCTCGTCAAAGCAACATCCCAAAAGGGAGGAAGAGGGAAGAAACGTGATATCAGGCCCTGAGAGACAGGGGTCGAGCGACCAGCGTTCGTGTCACGCTCCCCGTCCGATTCCCATCGCTCGGGCTTCGACCCCGCTGCCATCGAGCATCCCCTCCTCCACCCAGCAACACG
Source organism: Apteryx rowi (assembly GCF_003343035.1). NCBI lineage: Eukaryota > Metazoa > Chordata > Aves > Apterygiformes > Apterygidae > Apteryx > Apteryx rowi. The sequence goes on along the minus strand of NW_020449697.1, from coordinate 92,611 downwards.
CTCTGAATCGCGACCGGCGCTCGGGCAGCTCCGGTCCTCCTCGCCTCACCTCTCCCTTTCCGCCCAAAGAATCGTTTTAAAGCTCATTTGTCAGAAATGCTCCGCAGAGGCACTTTCTGGGCAGGGGGGAACGAACGTGCTCTCCCCTGCAGCTACTGCCAGACTCGCTCGCAGGTCGGTAAAACAGTGGGTTACTCACAAGCCTCCTGGACTCTCGGTACGGCGCTAGGAAACGCAGGGCCGTTTGGGTGCGCCAGGGCTGCCTGCGCGCCCCGGCGCGGTTACATTCCCCTCATTCCAGCGCAGACAGCGCTGCTTCACATTCCTCGCTCGGGATGTGCGAGCCTGCCCACACCGCCCCGGCCCTCGGAGCGGCGCAGCGCCGCAGAGCGCCGGCTGGCCTTACGAATCCCACGGGTACGCCAAGAAAGGGATTTTAAATCACAGAAAGGCTTATTCATTACCTGCTGGTATTCAAGGCAGCTCTAGGGCAGGGACAGGTTAAACAGACTGGATTTGGGAAACTCACTCCGGCCCTATCCTGCAAGACACAGAGTAGCACGAACTATTCCTGAAGCCAGGAGAAGCACATGACRACCAGCATCCCGCACGACTGGGATCTCCACGCATTTATGATTCCCATCCCCATCCCAAATGCCTGCCTTTTGGTCCTCTCCAGCTCTGCACCGTACACCTGAAACGCAGACAGACAGACAGCCTGCAAGCCAGGAAATCTGAGTTCATCCCCAGTGGGGCCACAACCATTCCTGTGCGTCCTTCTGCCAGGCACCCTGATAAATCCATCTCACCGCAGAAAAGATTTCAAATTAGCTTTGCCGACCCGGGAAATTTAAGGGCCTGAGTTTGACACCTAGATTATTCTGCAAGAGCGATCCTGCAGTCATCCCTGATTTCCTGCACAGTTCAAAGCATTTAGGCTTTACCCGATTTGCAGATGCAGACACACAGCAAAGCACCCAGCCGCTAAAACTTCCTACTGCAAATACAAAATGTGTCCCATTTGCAAGAGATGCCGACTGGTGCCCCGGGTACCGTCCCTGCCCAGCAGCCCCTGCAGGCAAACCTGTCTCACACCCGCTCACCCAGACGTTTCCCCTCCTAGACACGCACACAAGCCCCTACTCMCCCACCTACATCCACTATTTATTTCTTTAGTGCCTTTCGGGGACTTTGGTAAWTGTCTTGAGTCATAACACCAGAATCTACTTATCCAGAAGAATTGTAAATCAGATATTCCGCAATGAATATTGTATAAGCACAGATTAGAATTAGCATAGATGGGCTCAGTTTCATTTTAGGCAGTAGAAAACGGACTCGATTCCCACGGGGCTGGCTTTTTATGAAAACACACGGGCCAAACAATTTGTTACTGAGCCTGACAATGCATTTATTTATTTATATACCAAAACCATATCTGACATGAAAATCTTATCTGCATTAAATCTGTTGGCTGGATAATCAAATCACTGTGAACAAAACACTCAGAGAATACACCAACTGCAGCACGGGCTGGTGTTTTTGTTGTTTTTTCACCCCTTCAGAAGAAACCTTCAGCAAACCGGTACAGGAAACCTTTCCTGACAGCAATGTCCACGCCGTTCCCACCAGCTGGGCGGCAGGARTGACCTGGGGGGTCTGGAACAAAGCCCAGGGCAGGGAGGAAACAGATTTTTCAAGTCTCCGCAGCTGACTGCAAATCCCAGAGAGCCGCGATGGAGTCCACGGTGGATTTTCAGGCACCCAAAATCTCTCGTAAGACACACGGCAATGTGAAGCAATTCCTATTTGGGCATGAATTTTACTACTGCTCCCTGGGCCACCAGAAGGAGAGCTCGCATGAAGGGATTTCATCTCRGGCAGCCGCCCCGCAGCCCGGGAGCAGCACGCGCAATGGAGAATTACTTCGAAACAACCACGCTACAAGAAAGGACTCTCTCTCCAGATAGCGCTGCACCCAGAAGCAATTTAATATAGGTGGCGATGGTACAACCCACCGACTCCACACGGGCTATGAATGGAGGCATTCAAGCAAACCCAAATAAAGCAACTCAACCTACGTTTTTCACTGTTTTTTTTGAATGCTGTAGGGGCCAACACAGGACTAAAACAACAAGAGAGCTGCCCGTCTTGCTGCTTTCCACCGCTCAGCGACTCAAACAGTTTGAGAAGACAAGCGCTTTTGTTATTTCAGCCCCGGGAACGGCCCCCGCAGGCCTTAGAAAAGCAGTGGGAAAGGCACCCTGTGCACACGTGCCCGGCTCCCAGCTCCCCGCTCCGGCTGGCTGCCGAGACCAGCCCACGCCCAGGCCTCGGGGGCTGCTCCGAGGCGCACAGGACCGGCGGCCTGGCCGGCCACACGGACGGAGAACAACGACGGCCACAACGAATGATGCAGGGTTGTCCGAGTCTTATAGGAAAGCGGAGAAGCCAAGCAGGCTTTTACAGAGCAAAACCAGAAGCATGACRCCAAATATAGCGAAGGATGTCAGAGGTGAACAGCATCGTTTTTAGATTTTACTGGAGATTTGCAAAAAGGAGAAAGCCAACGGGACCATTAGGAAGGCAGAAGAGCGGAAAGGCTGGCAACTGCCCAAAGCTGCTTCTCTGCACCAGCGTTTGGCGAGGAGGCCTTTACCACCGCGTCCCTGCTGACGACGGAGAGGCGGGAGAGCCGGGGTGAGCCGGCGCCTGCTAGGACATGGAACGGAGAACCACAACCTCCGGGGAGCCGCCCGAGGGTTTGCCCCCACGGAACCCTCTCCCGCGCTGCTCAGCGCCGAGCCCGGCCCGGCCCTGCTGGCCGCCCGGCAGAGCCGCGCAGGGGGGCAGGCGGGACGGGGACGCCTTTACGCGCCCCCCCGCACCGGGTGCGGCACGCTGCAGTCTGCCCCACATCGCAAAGCGACTCTGGGCCGCAGCTCACCCCTGCAGCGAGGTTCCCGCCGTACAGAGCAGCCGTGACGCACGGAGCACGGGGGCCTGCAGCCAGACCCGTCCGCATCCCTGGAAAAGCAAGGGTAACATGGGAGCTACCCCGGCCGGGGAAGAGGGTCAGGGCGCAAGGGAACAGCAAATATTTACATTTTCAGGTCAGCACGCAACGAGGAGACATTTAAGGAGACAGCAGCTGGTATTAAAAGCGAAGCTGTTGTCCCCGTTTCCCTGGCTACAGCACGCCTGGCGCGGCAGTGTCCAAGTCTGGACACCTTATTTACAGAAAGTCCCAGCGAAACTGGCAGCCGTCYTGTGCCGCACGGCCGAAACCAGCGCCGGAGAGGTTTGTAAACAGGCCGGGGGAAAGACAGATGAAAGTGGAATGCTTCTGCCCCATGGGAAGGTAATTAAGAAGCAAACTGCTGGCTATTTAAAGCAGGCTAACAGTTATTCCTGGCTTCGCATCGGAGAACAGAGCACAGCGACGGCACCTGAGCTCACCCCAGAAGGGCTATGTGGGGAGGACTCCAAAGAGGGATCATTCCTGCTGCCCACTGAGCTTCAGCCAAATGCTCAAATCGGGGAAACTATCACATTAACACCAACACGGATGAACAATCCGAACTGAAGGATTCAGGTCATTCTGGCAGCCTTTCACTGATGAAGCTTTGCAGAAGCAACGCGGGCAAAGCCAGGAAGGCACGCAGTGACCACCAGCAGGGTCCAGCCGCGTCCTCAGGCCCTTGGCCGCCTTTGGCAATGCTGCTCCTCCTCTGGCACCTCCAGCCTGCGCCCGTCCAACCGACTCTGGGCTGAAGCGGATGAGAAACACGCACCATCCAGCCAGACTGGAGGCTCCAAATCCTCCTGTCCCTTAAGCACAGGGAGAAACTGCAGGTACGTCTGGAAGACTCCCTTGCCTTGCACCTCACTACACTGCAGTTTGTCCCCTGCATGAACAGTGCGTCAGGCCCAAGGGGGGCTGCTGGGAGCTCTTATCTTCAGGACACTTTGAAAACACCCAGACAGACAGACAGACAGACAGACTCTCTCCCCCTGCCCCTCGGAGCAGCCAAGGCTGCTGCAATTCTGGCACTGACACACACAGCAAAGGCGAAGCCATGGTTTACATCAAACGCACACTCTTCTCTAACTCATGTCACTAACATAAACCAGATGCCATCTTCCTCAGCCTCTGCGGAGAGCGATGGCCTGCCTCTGCATTGCATAGAACAGCAAGAAAATGAAATTTAAACCTTCAAGAAAAGGCAAAACAAATAAATCAATAATTAGGCAGAAAACATCCAAGCCAAAAACAGTTTCCAAGTTTCCAGGAAGAATTAGGCTGTTTATGGAAGTCCGGTTTCAACTAACAGCCTGCCTGGCAGGTGGTAGGAATGTGAGTTTGCGGAGGGCAGAAACATGAAGCAGCTCTGCCTGGGGCACTCTGCTTTGCTTTGCTGTTTTCTTGTTTTGGTTAAACAAGAGGAGACATCACAAATATTCAACAAAAGCAGCAGAAAGGAGAGCTGTGCATCAGCGGGGCCCTTCCTACCTTGTATGCCGTAGAGTCGATTCAGGCGCGATCGTCTGGCCTCATCAGTGTACGGGACAGCTAGCCAGGGCATCTCGCTGAAATACTGCTTGAAGGAGTCCTCTGACCTGTGCAACGGGAACAGCGCATGGGATCCAGCCTGCAGCCCCTCGTTTTCCTCATTAAACATCTGGCCTGCAAAGACCTTTCTCCATTCCAAGTCCCACCTGTAAGGGCTGCTGGCAGGTACAAACCTGGGGAGAGCTGTACCAAATTTAAAGCCCACAGCCCCTCCAGAAGGGCTYTGCAATGCATTTTTTTCCAACAAAATATTTCAAACTCTCCAGGGCGTCTTAATGTCAACCCGCTGTGACAGCAGCGGCTCAAACATCTCTCAGACCCACAAGCCACAAAGTAAAATAAAAAGCTGCTCCCTGGACAGAGCTTGCTCTCCGTCCCGGGGTTGTCCTCACTGATTCCGTTTCAGCTCTCCTCTGCAGGGCAGAGCATGAAGGACTCGGACAGACTTTCTGATACCGGAACCAACTTGCTCTAGCACAYGGAGATAAATCCCCAGCACCAGCACCTTCCTCCACTGCCATCTTAATGCCTAAACCTCAGTCTTCAGCGRGTCCCTGCACTCCCCTATGAGTGATTTAACTGTCTTCTCTAWGGCCTCATCCCATTTTTGGAACATTTCCTCCCCAAATGAGACTGCTTGAATGAACCACAGAACAGAACTAGCCCTGAGCTGCCTGCCRTCATTCACAGCCCTCCTCGACTGCGAGGCACAAGCTTCTCCTAGGTTTTTCGGCAGCACAAACACCCTGCTCCKCTCGTATTCGCATTCCACAAGGCACAGACCTTTCCAGCCTCGCCAGCCAGCCCCGCCTGCACAGAGCATTAGTGCTTCGTTACCTGTCTGCACTAACGAAGAGTATCTCAAATTTCTGACCCGCCTCCTTGATTTTCCGGTAGGACTCCACCAGGACCCTCGTGAGGCTTCGGCAAGGTGGGCACTGCAAAACACAATGCGCACGTGAGCATGCAGTCCCCCGTCCCCCTCAGAGGGCTGGACTCGCACCCAGCCTTCATAAACAGGTCTCAGTGAGCTAGACACCATCAAAAGCCAGTCATGATCTCATCCTTCCTGGAGCATCAGGAAGCAGCCTTGCTGCCTAGAAAGTGCCTGGTGCTTCTGGCAACAGTCCACTGATTCAGTAAACTGCCAGTGAAACCTCTCCCTCTTAAAATCTGTCAACTTCTTCCCCTCTGAAGGGCCAACTGAGGATGATATTCAATTGCAGTGCTGATGGCTTCTCCTGAAAGCACCAAAGCTTCTTAACCGCTCACACACTGATCGGCAAAATGTCTTCATCCTCCTGCTGCCCACCAAGCTCTGCAGGGACTGGTGACCTTGCAGGAGCTGCAGAAGAGATCTCCCAGAGCTCAAGCCAGSCCCCAAGCTCACTCCAGTTGCTCTGTAAAGCGCCTACTACTCACCCAGTGCGCTGAGAAATAGACCCCGACATGACAGCCCTCCAGGAYGTTGCTATCTAGCGACTGGCCGTTGTTCCTTAGCAGAGGCCCGGCAACAACTTCACTGAAGGGTTTTGGCCCCCAGGGGAACTCCAGACCTAGGGGAGTTTGGGATGGAGGAGGGAAGAAGACACAAAACAGCAAGGTGCACGTGAAGCATTTACAGTTTCAAAAATTTTCATTAGAAGAACATCCTACATTCTGCCAAGATACGGGGGATCCTATACGGGAGATCTACTGAGGTTTCTCCCCATCCAAGCGGGGTGCAGAGCTACTCAGCTGTGCAGGCACCCTGACACATAGCCCCTTGCCTGCTGCAGGGAAGCCGAGCTCCACATCGCACCCCGTGGCCACCTCCGTCCCACATGCGTACTGCACCCTCACCCACGTCAAAGCAACTTCTGCCTGATTAAGCCTCTTCTGTTTTTGTGCCTCATGATGCATCTTTTCCTTGTCAACAGAATTGGTTTCGACAACAGAGGGCAAGGTGGTGCGTGTTCAGGAATGCAGTCRGACCATTTTCCACTTACAGATAAGGACGCTTTGCCCATTCCCGACCTCCCATCCACCCTGCTTCTCACCAGCTGCAATTCGACAGTAATCGAGAAGCAGAGGGTGCAGGACTCAGCGTCACAACCCCATTTCCTCTGTATTTAAGGCTTTAATCATAGCAACTCCCCATGTCACTGAGCTCTTTTTTTCCAAAGTTGGACATGCAGGTACTTCTGGAACTTATCCTAACCCTGTCCCCCAAAGAAAGCATGTGTATATACACACAAACACGTGCTCCAAACCGTCTACTGCCAACTCCCAGAGCAATCAATCCATATATTCAGCTGGAGCTGAGGAAATGTCACAGATGGCTCAGACTACAACTTGTACTTGCTACACAGTTCCTGCCACCTGAATTATACCTAGTCACTGTTTTCATATCTTGCATGAAGAAATGACAGGTTGGTAGTATATTTGCATTGACAAGCTAACAGATGAATGACAGGTCTGCAGGTTTATTTTTCTGCAGAATCTATAAATAAGGGCACACATTTTGCTCATTTTCATTTTTGCAAATTGGAAGAAGATGAGATTTAACATTAACCCTCAGCACAATAAAGCTCAGAAACAGAAAAGAGTAGCATTTTTCTGTCTCATTTGTAAATAATGAGGGAATTCATTATCCTAACCAACTGTGATATCCGTGACAAAAACCTGTTCAGTATTTTGGAAAGGCACTGTTCCTAAGGTATGGGAAGTCTGGGCCCTCAGTCTGTCTGTCCATGTAATTCCATCAGCAAAAATCTAAACTTAATGTTTCAGTTAGTCTAACTTTTTCCTCATTAGCACTTCAGACAAAAATCCTGGAGGGAAAATCTTTGTTCTTTTCAACAACCAAAACCAAAACACAAGATCTAACAGGAACGATGCAGAGAATTTTATGCTGAAAATAATGCAGCGCCTTGATTAGCTAAGTATGACAATAGTTGCTTGTTTCCTCTTTTTATTTCCAAGGCAAAGGCAAATGAACTAAAATAAAAAGGCAGCTGCGTGCCTAGGTTAGTACGGCACACAGGGCTCCAGGTCTTACCTTCGGGGTCATCTCGGATTACCAGGAGGCCATTCCTGCAGACCACCTTCCCAGTGGAGGCATCGATAAATATCAGGGAAGGAATGTTGGAGACTCGGTACTTGTTCCACAGTTTCAGCTGGAAAAGAGATCGGGAGGGAAGACAGGGAGAGAAGGAAGGTAAACTTAGCAGCTTGAACAGGAACCTTTTGGGGCATTAGCATCTCTCAGACAAGAAGTCAGAGCTAAGCAAATAAACAGAGCTGATGCTTCAGCAACACATTTGAAGGCATCTCTCCAGACCCCTGGTACAGCCTGGACTTCCAATGCCTGAAAAGACACGCTGTATCTCTGCTGTACAACTCTCGTCTGGGGACGGTGAAAAGGGCTGGGAGCTGGGACCGCAGTTTGCCGCACGGTGATGGGCAAAGAGGTTCTTCTCTTACTGCATTTGCTTCTTTGCAAGTGAAATGGGGATACTATTTACCATCTCTGTGCTGTACTCGGAGGTCTTTGTTTAGAAGATATTGTAAGCACAAGTACTTTTAATGCCACTGCTCTGAAGCAATTTGTAATGCTTCCCTGGCTGCTTCCTCCCCTCCCATTGCAATGTTCATTAAACAAACCTACAGCCCCTGCCAAGATACAGCCATGCCGAAAACCAGGCCAACACACAGAAACATGATTCTGCTGCAACTGGGGCTTCCCGGTTTTGTTCCCGGGAGCCRGTTAATGGGTTTGACATCAGCCTGGGGGCTGTGTAACGCAGCTCGCCCGTAACGCRCCGCCCGCCTCGCCGCCCTCCTCCGCCAGCTGCGGACAAAAGCTGCGTGGGCTGCAGCGGCCACGCTGCCCAAGTCCCTGTCTAGATTTTGCCATTTCCTGGTCATTGCGATTAGCAGCACAAGTCGTGTCCACCCAAACGAGGGACGTGCGGCACTTGGTGTCACGCAATTCTAGTTTGACGTTTCTCAGCATATGCTTCTGGCAAATAATTTCAAGATTAACCAAACTAAAAAAGCTCACGGGAATGCAGAGCAACAAGAGGACGACAGCTGCTGGCAAGACCCAGCTTGCAGGTGTACACAGCGCCGGGGAAGTCTGCATTTCATAACCCCCCGTGGCCGCCTCTAACCACGCCGATGCGTCTTTGACGGGAACTAAAAGCAAGCGATGGCTGCGGTCAGGGAAGCCAGTCTCAGAGCTGTCAGGAGATGAGCTGTTCTCATCCCTGCGTTTACTTATGTTACTCCAAGCATTTCAACCTAGACAGCACAGCAGTGAATTATCAAACTCTTAAATAAAATCAAATCACAGCACAGAGCCAGAAGGGAAGGAAATGAATCATTAGCTTCCCCTAACATCAAGCAATGTTCTGCAAACCCTCCTCGGCTCCAGATATTTACAGTTCATTTGGGCCAGCAGAGAACCAAGCCCAGCAATGCGAGAACTGCAGAATGAGGACATCACCCCCCCCCCCCAAAAGCAGTACTAGGGACACACTGAGCGCTGGTACTTGTGCCATCCAGGATCRGACCCAGAGACACCCCCACAACACATGGCACTGCTTACCTTACCTCATCATCTTATATTGAAATAGGACCCAAATGTTTCCACTGCAAGAGAGGCCACAGCTCTGCAGATCATTGTCTCTATTTAGAAATTAGAGACAATCCCATTTCTCAAGATCTGAATAATCTTGGGAACAGGACAAATGAGTGCAGGAAGGGCTGCAACGTTCAGGCAGAGCAAACTGGATCTCTCTGTATGCTAAACTAGAGATCTAGGTGAGGGAGAAAAGTCACAAAGACGTTTAGATTTTAACAGCAGCGTATGAAATATTTCTTACAAAATCTTTTTACAAAAAGATACCTGAATGAGGCTTTGTGAGTTGGCCTAACTGCAACGTGGTGTTATCAAAATCCTCTTGGGTCTAAAGGAAAATATCAACCAGATCCAGAAAGACTTCATTAATCTCCATCTGCTAAGACCTGGGGAAATACAATGCTTTGTGTCCTACCCACTGGCCTTAGATTCCTAATACACAGATTTCTCGGGCCAAGCTGACTCATTCTCAATGCTGATGCACAAACCAAATGGCCTTGGGCATAAAAAAAAAAAAAAAGGAGAAAAAAATGCTACTAAATGCAAAACAGCCCCCTTACAATGAGCGTGTTCAAACCGCAGAAGGTAAAATCCAATTCTGTGAAGTTTAAGGGGTGGAGAAAAGCTCTTTATAAGGATCACAAGCATTTAAGAGGGTGTTGCAAACAAGGAAGAAATTACAGCTAGCAACTGGATAGCTCTCTTTAAATAGTTACTTAAGTTTTACTTCATTTTGCCAAGTCCTTTGTATATGGAAAGCAGCTCCCCTTAGGGCACTACAGCGTATTGTAGCAGTTTTGCTTGGCTGAGAGAACCGACAGGGTCTGCATGTCAGAGCCAAACGGCTAAATCAGCTCTCTGCTCCTCGAAGGAACGGGGCTGGGATACCCCAGATAAAGGGAGAAAACCAAACGAGACCAGCTCCGGCTGGACGTGCTGGAGCGAGCGCGCACGCGTGCCCGGCTGGCTCCGCGCTGCCTGCAGGGTCCAGCAGACCCGCCAGCTTTTGCCCAGAGCTGGCCCTGGGTCTTCTCAGGACGTGGAAGCTGTTAGGTCCCGCCGGGCCCAAAGTGACCATTACCAGTGTGTCCGTCACCAGGCTGAGAGACCTGAAACCAAGCCCTGAGCTTCTGCTGGCCCCGAGCACTGACGGCCACGTCGGGCGCGCTTACGGCTCAGGGGAACACTATGAAAAAGCAACCAGGACTGCCAGGTTTCGCCTTGCATCTGCACCCAGCTGCAAGGATCCCACGGCTCCCGAGCAACAGCAGGCAGCAAGCCCAGGCCGCTCCAAGCGTTTCAGAGCTTCATGCAYGCTGAGCGCTGCTTAGAATTTGCAGCAATTCGAACCACATAAATGATCCAAAGTTGGGATGAAAACCTCTTCTATCACCCTGTTTACCTGCCTCAGTATTGCAGTCGGAAAGGTTCAACCAGTTCAGGTTCCTGAGGAGTATTGCACTGATTCCAATAAATCAGTCCCCTCGTGAAAGGCTGTAAAGCTACAGACTATTTGCTGGCTTATCATTTAAACCCACGGTTAAGACATGGATGAACAAACAAGATGATTGCACTTAAGAACACTGGAACTGGGCTGCCATTTTAAACCTGGTTATAAAAGACCGGAATTGCAAATTAGTGGTCTCGAAGCACTAACAATATTAATTTTGATGTCTGTATCAGAAAGTACATGAATGTGCTGTTTTAAGTCAGAGCAGTTGGATTTGATGATTCTCCTGTGCATTAGGAAAGCTGATTGGAAATGAAAAACGCATGCACTGAAGGACGAATGCCAAGATTTACCACCGTCCCCATGGTAATGGGCTCCTTCAATCAGCCTCAGCTTTCCAAAGCGCATCAGACACTTCTAAAGAGAAAGTCTAATGGCTTGTTTTACTGCAGATCTGACCTGAAAGCATGTGACCTTGATAGGAAATGGGCTTGATGATGATGTTCTGTATTTGTTATTATTTCTGGAATTCAAACACCCTTTGGTTATTCCCCCCCCACTCATGCACACTGTATGGACAGGCTTCCCGCTCCGGCTCCTGAGCGGGCTGGTCGGTGTCACGCTGGGCGTCAGGAGGTCAGGAGCACCTACCTCCTCTGCTTGTGCCCTTGAACCAGAAGTTTAAGAAGCCTTTTGGTGGTGGAAATCTCTTTGTTAACATCATAATGAAATAACCAGAAGTACAAAAGACATCAGAAATAGGCTGGCAGCATTTAGGATATCTTGGACAACAAAAATCCAGTGAGCTTCTTACAAGGGACCTTTAGCTGCGATTTTGTACACCAGAGCCCTGAATACTTTGCTCGGGGATTCCCACATCAAGCTGTACTGTGCAACTGAGCTGCTGCTTTCAGCAGACATCCAACCTCCACGTAAAGGCTCTGAACAACAGGATGAGCGAAGCTGTCCTGTGGCAAACTATCCCCCCGGCTAATTGTGCTCAAATGCCAGGGATTTTCACAGATGCAGCCGCTGGAAAGGAGGCCAAGCTCCTGCTCGGTTCTGCCTGGCGGCAGATGAAAGGCGGCAGTGTCAGGGTTGCTTCTGCGGTGTCAGCCGGCCACGTCACTGTATTAAGAGGTGAGAACGGCTGCAAAATGCTGCATATCATGAAAAATCAGTTATGAACTCCTTTGCACCAGGCAAGCCACCAGCAAAGCTCAAGGTACAGGGAGCAATCGAGACGCGAAGCCAACATTTTTGTGTGCCTACCTAAAATAAACACACAACACTTGGCAAAGTCCTACCCGCAGCCCGGCCGTGTCTTCAGGCTTGGCACAGGGGAAGGAAGAATCCAGTTACTCTCCAAGTGCAACATGGGCAGCGGGCTGCGCGCGGCCAGGCCAGGTCCCCGCAGGAAGGTTAGCCCGGGAGGAAAAAGGCAGCGTTGTCGGGTACCTGAACAAACGCACGCTCAGGCGCGCACCTCTCAAAGGATCGTGTGTTGGGCTAAGCGTGGGATGTGGAGAGCAAATTACGACTTGCTCCGAAACCACAGGGAGATCAGATGATAGCTCCTGGAGCCGAGCAGAATGCTGCCTCAGCAGCTTCGAAAAGCTGCTTTTCCTGTCTCGAAGAGGATGACATAGAAATAACACACTCYGCACTCTGAGGATTTGACCGTCCATTTAAAGAGGGGATCTCTGCTTCGCTTCCCAACAGCTGTTGCCGATCTGTGGGATCAAGCCAAAGCTAACACAGTTGTGGAAATAATCTAGAGACTATTCAGCCTGAAATCAGCTGATCCTTTCAGAGCGCTCTTCACCCCCCGTTCACAATTCGCCCCCGGCAAATTAAATATTCCGCTCAATCCGAAAGCCAGTTGGAGTGAGGAAATACCCCTCCTCTCCAGACACCATAAAGGCTGATCAGCTTTTCAGCAACGCATCTGGCTCCCGGTGCAGGTGGTTAAGTCAGGCAGCCCAGCGGAAAAACAAGAGTCACCAGATTCCTCCGGTAATCTTATCCGTCACACAAAGCACCACCGAGCCGCCCGGAAGAGCTGGCAACCGCAACGCTGGGCTTTCATTTGCGACTCCATCCGTGACTYGCTGCGAGAGACTTCAGAACAGCCATTTATTATTCGCGGTCTGGGAACCCCATCTGGAAAATGCAAAGCAAGGCTACCGGGGCGGTTCTGTTCCCTCAACTCCCGGGCAGGTGACCGGCAATCCCTAGGGAGCAGGCAGCACGGAGCAGCACTGCTGGATGCCAGGCTGCTCCTCTCACCCACGAGCCATTCACTTATTTCTCCCGTTCCGGTGACTCGGGCTCGCCCTGCTGCGAGGTGCATGTGCGGGAGCTTTGAGGCAGCCACGGTAACGTTTTCAGACAAAGGTGCCTGAAAAAACACGCGCGCAGCGACCGAGCAAGGGCTGCAGGCGGCCCGCGGGGCAGGCGAGATCCCCTTCTGCTCGCTGCGCGCTCACGGGAAAGGGAACCCCTTCTCTCAGCAGCTGCAGGCTGCTATTTTTGGTCGTGCCGATTGATTTATCGGCCCTGGTCGCATTAACTTACTAACATAAATCCTGAGCTGTGGCGGTTAACGCTGGCAAGGATAAAACACAACTGCTTGCAGTCAAACGAGGGAGAGGAGGCCTGGGACACAATGTTTAGTTTCACGCAGGCTTTGCTAGCCAGCGTCCGCGGAGCCGCTGGCGGGTCTGCGGGACGGCGCTCCTCRCTGGTAGCTGCATCTCTCCGTTATTGTCAGATTGCCCCCCTTCGCGCCGCCACAGGACACAGAGCTGCCTTCGTCCAAGAGAAAGGAAGGCTTTCAGAGATATCCGCCCGGGCCAGCAGCAAGGGAAACATTAATTCTGTGTATTTTGCAACCTGCACTTCCACCCTGACCAGGAAAATCCAGACAGATAAAGTCAAAGACTCAGAAGCAGATCTCGCCACAATCACGAGACTACGTCCCCAGCACAGAGGGCTGCTGCTCTCTGTTAAATGCAACGCAAAGCAACATTTCCTCTAAAATCTGCCCTYGGAGGCAGCACCTCCAGAATCTAAGCAATTGCTTTGGAGAGGCCTTTGGAAGATGCTGCTTTCCACCAGGCGCGTGAGTGCACACGCAGGAGCATGGCCGGGCTTCCAGTCCTTCCTGGGGAAGTTGGCACCGTGGGAGCAGTTTCTCATGAGCAGATGAACAGGTTTGGAGACGTGTGCTGTGGGCAGAGGGGTGGGCGAGGGTGTGAGAAGCTCCAGGGTTGCTCCCACACAGACTGGCTACCATGAGTTAAAGAAAGCAAAATTTCAAGCACTTGTTCCAAGACCAACTGTGCTGCTAAGCCTTACGGCTGCTCCGGGACGCGGTGCTGGTGCACACTCCCCCAAGTCAGCATGCGCTTGGGTTTGGAAGCTTTACAGTAGCCCATACTGCTTTCATTATTTCTTGCAGATACCACAATTAAATGGTTTCTGTTTGGATTCCACCCTCTCCTCCAAATGTCCCGAGCACAGYAGCCCCCGTTAGAGATGCCTGACCCAGGAAGCAAAGCTGACCAGCACGCACAGCATTCAAGGCAAACAAAGCTCAAGCGGCAGATGAGAATTATAAACCGGCAAAGAGCAGCAGATGGGAAGCGGGAGTAAGCTGTAATCCACTGTCCACCACGGTCCCCGCGCTGGACCCGACCCATTTCTTCTACCTCTCTCCCACATTTGCTGATGCTGTTTGTGCCTAGAGCAAGCAGACACATCAGTCACCTCTTCAGCAGACTACAGACATGAGCTCAGCTCTTGCCGGTCTCTTGTTACAGAGACCCAGGCTGAAATACTAAGTTTCCCCGAGAAACTCAAGAGCACTGCTCTGATGGAAAGCGAGCTTGGTGCAGGGGGCGCGAGGGTCCGGGGAGCTGCTTTCCCAGGGCTGCCTCCAGCTCTGTCAGGTGGATTGGTTCCAGGGCGGCGAGACAGCCACAACCGTCAGCATCGCTCCGCTCTCGCAGTCCAGCGCTGCAGGGGACCTCTCTATCCTCGCTCGCTCCTAATGTTAACTTGCAGCTTTTACATTGTGCCTTAAAGGGTTTACAAGCGCAAGGGGCCACCCAGGCTCTGCACATAGCAAGCACGGGGCTGCGGAACAACAGATGCTCCCTCGCCCCGTGGATCTAAATCCAGTTAACGCCTGTCCCTGCAATTCAAGCTTAGCTCGAGAAAGGGCTTCTCCTCTTCCAGTCTTCCCTCAACCTTCCCTTTGCTTCTTGCGTACAGGAACGCCGTTATCAGAAGTGGAACTTGGTAAAGGAACAAAACCCAGCCAGGTATAGAGGGAAGCTTTTCAGGGCAGATGCTGCACGGCCAGGCCTGACCTTATGACACAGAGAAGACTAAGTGGGCTTGGGATAAATTAATGCCTATTGTGCTGCCGTTTCTCTCCGAAAGGAAATTAAAATCTAATTACGAAATACAATGGTGAGAGAGATGTTTGCTCCAAGAGCATTAATGAGCTGGGGAAGGAGGATTTGGAATTGCAATAAACAAGACTGATGTGAATGACCAGCAGTGACACACGGAGCACTTCTGCTGCCGGCGCACGCGGCTCGCCAGGCAGCCAGGCCACCGAATTATCGTTCTCCCTCCCGTTCCTACGCTGCCCATGAGAAAGACAAAGCCCAGTTAAAGTCGCCCCCACAACCCTTCTCGCACACCGCTGAGGCCCAGCCCAGCCAGAGCAGTGCCAATGGCAAAAAATTCCCCCTTCTGGTCACACTCCAGCAATGGGACTTGGTGCAAGCAAAAAATAAGAATAAAAACCCTTCTTGCTACATCTGCTGCTCTCTTTGCTGTGACTGAACTGCATGAGCACAGCGCAGCGTGATCCAGACACACTCACAGGCAGGATCCCAGGGGCAGCTGCCCACGTCGCCCCTTAAAAGCAGCCGCTGCATCGCGGGCTCGTGGGGAGGCACGGGCAACCCTGGGTGCAAGCAAGTTCTGCACCTGGAATTTTTATTCTTTTCAACTGCCAAACAAAACAGCAAATGATTTGGAGCCCAAGCGGAAGGAAACCCTCTCTGTAGGRTTTTCTGGCAAAATCCTTCTGTCAACGGAGGACTTTTCTTTCCRCATTTCCAGGGAGCTTTGCAGCCAACATCCTCGAACGAGAGGACTCGGGCTAGCACAATCTCACGCTTCCTGTCAAGTCACTTCCTCCGATTTTCTTTATCTTATCCCCCTGCTTGCCTGGTCGCTCCGCATCCCAGCCCCAGTGCCGCCACGCCAGGATCCCGCAGCCAGAGAGCACGCGCTCCAGTGCCAGGCACAATCCCCGGGGCGGCAGCGTACCCCTGCCGGCGCATCTTGCACCGCACAAGCCCCCGGCACACCAGCAGCGCGTGCCAGCAGCTCCGCAGATGGCCACCGCCGTCCCTACGGCCGCGTCCCGAGGTCACGTGCAACGGCACTTTTCCGTTCTCGTGTTAAATCCCTTTCGGATTCCCATCAAGGCTCCACCCTGCCCCTGCTATTCCCCACCAAGGTAACAACACATGTTCATATTACTGATTAAACGCCCCAATTACCGCTCTTTGCAATTTCCTGGGCTAAGTAGTCAAACCAACTGTGAGCTGAGCATTTTATTTCAGGGCAAAACAGCATATGGCTGCCAGGCCCTGGCACACACGCCAGACTCGGAGCGCAAGCTGCCTTATTTCCTCCTGACACGCATTCAGGCTGACAGACTGGATCTTCCACAACCCACATCTGATATGAAAACATTTAATTTGAGCAGAGCTTACTGTGGTTAACATGATCTATGGAGAGCAAAGCCTCAGGGCCTGGAGCAGAAACCGAAGGTGGCCTGATTGGTTTTATACGTACGAGTTTCAAAGAGATGAGCGGCGCTGAAAGGCGCTGGGCTGGCGGCTTGATTTGCTCCGAAGACCAGGGCTAGCAGCATTTGTCTGAACACACGCAGATAACAATGCAGCCAGCAAATCACTGAGAGAGGACGTTAGGACAGGCTGGTCTATCAACACACCCAACGTGCCTTCCACAAAGCTTGTCTTTCAGGTGTTTCTCAAATTGTATGCAACAGTTCGAGAATGATGTAAAATTTAAGGAAGCAGAATCATATCCAGCACTAGGAAATATATTTCCATGCATTCCCAATAAATGCCTTTTTTTTCCAGCAGACACCTCTCCAAAACASAGGCAAACACCACGATTTTCACAGGCAGGCCCCAGCACAATTCTGCAACTTCAGCAGGAGGGAGCGGAGAAGAGGGACCGAGTGGCGTTTTGCAGCCCCCTCTGCCCCTCGCTGCGCCAGCTGCCGATGCACAGTGCCGCAAAGGCACAGTACCAGCTCCTGCACCCAGCGCCGGGTCCCGGGCGGCTCCACCGCCTCGCGGCGGAAGAGGGAACCCTCCACCAAAGGCATCCGCATCTTGCTGCTCAACGGGCCGCAGACGGGCCACAGCTCCTGCTTGAGCTCTGCTGCACCCGCTCCCACCATCCCTTTGCGAGAGCTCTGGAAGTAGGAGAACAAGACAAACAAAAAGCAGCAAGGACGGAGGGAGTTAAAATGTTTGTGAGAACAATTTAAGACACATGTAGAAGTGTATTGTACATGGCCCCTATAAATTATGCCCCCAAATGACTAGCGCTGAGTAAGAAACAGCTATGTAAACACAAAGGTAATAAGAAAAAATAATAATTTCTCTCTCTCTATGGGGAAGGGATATTTTTCCATCTGTTATAGGAAAGGCGAGGGGTGGGGTGGTAGTTTGGGACGTTGAATAGAAGTTCAGGGTCTCTCCTGGTCTCAAGTCTCATCTGTCATCCGAAGCCGGCCAGCTGCCAGAATTACCTCACGTTACAGCACAGATTTCCTATCTGCAGTTTGCTTTTGCTGCTACTGTTAGTTTGAAGGCAGCCAGCACCGAGTGCTGATAGTAATCTCGAGGTCAAACGCCTTGCAATCCCAGATCATTAAGAAACAAACACATCTGAAAAGCCTGAAGTTTCGACAGAGTTCCCATCAAACACAAAGGCCTTTGAAATCTGCAGGGAAAATGGGGGATTTTTTTGTTTAATAGACACAATGAGGTATTACTGTGGTTTCTGTTTTGTTTTCAGCAGTTAATCCAAAAGGGAACCTTAAACAATCAGAACAAAAACCCTCTTGCCGAGAAAACAATAGAGCATTTGTTAGTATTGTAAGGAGCCCAAGGCCAGCGGCGCTTCAGGATGTCCCCGCTGGGAGCGCCGCGGTCAGCGCGGGGAGAGGGCAGCCACCACCCCAGGACACCCAAACACTGGGGACATCCCCAGACCAACCCCCACCATTCTCACTCTTGCGCGGACTTGGAAAAGCAAGGATGCTGCCAAAGGTAGCATCGAATATTTCGCGGCATCTTCATCCACACCTTTGAGGTCCGGATACCTTCTGTACCGCTGTACTCAAAACCTGCTGCAGGACTGCTATCAAAGCCACCAACACTGACACCACGAGAGCAGAGAGCCAGGGACCCGAGTGTCCCGAGCAAGCCCACCATTCGGCTCGTCTTCTGAGCTGGCAGTGCCTTGCCGCCTGCAAGAATTCACTGATGTGTCTGACCAAAGAGAAAGCTAAGAGTCATTTTAACACTTGCTTTAATTTGGAAAAAGTTATTTGGATTTTTTCCAGAAAACTTATTGTACTGAGAATGGTAGCCATACACTAACATATCACGGGCAAATAAAGTCATATGAGAGTTATAATAAAAATTAGTGGGCACAACCAACTCACATAACATTTTCAGAGATCAAAAAGCAAGATGATGACAACAAAGCAAAAGACGGCTTCCTGCAGCTCTGAACAGCCAGCGTAGCTGGCCTTAACTTGCACAAAGTTTTGGTGACCCTGCTAACCGCCACTTTGTCCAAATCTATTAGCTTCTTCCTTTTTAATAATAATAAAAAAAATCTATAAAGTGATGTGCTCCTCAGACAGCATTGAGCAGGATATAAATGAACACTCTACGTCCATTTTAGCAATCAGCAACACTGGAGACACTTGTAAAACTACCCAGACAACTGCAAATACATGTCCACTGCTGCTGACATACTAAAAACGTGAAACCTGCTCATTATGCAGCATCTTTTGAAATGAAATAGCTCAGCCAGAGCAACACTACTGGCATTTCACTGCAAAGAAACCTGCACTGAACAAAGCATTTGCATCATTACAAACACTCAAATTATTAAAAGCAAACACTCTGCTGCAGCCGTGCTCATGATCTCGGGAGACGGTGGCCCAGTCAGAGCACTGCAGCGTGCGGCCCCGCGGCAGCAGCACCCGTCTGGGCAGCACGGAGGAGCCAGCGCCGGACCTCAGTCTGGCAGCGCTCCTGCTCTGCAACGCGAGGAGCCTTCTCGTGCAACGCTTACGCAGCTGCAGAGCTCGGACTGAGATGACGACAGCCCCTGCGCTTTCGCACGGCCTAAGCCGACCCGAGCGGCTCTGGGCTTTGCATGCAACCCAGGCAGAGCTGCTTCCCAGCTCCAAAGGGCCACGTAGCTCAAGAGATTCGCCCCAGCACCATGCTCGGATCAGAATATACTGAGCATTAACCAAAGCCACGTGCTCGCAGAGACTCGCTGGTCAGAGCAACCCCCTCCAGTGACTGCACTAAATTATCTCGCTCCTCCTCCGCTCTCTGGGTGGAAGTYGCTCCCATTAACAGTAACAGCCACAGCCTGCTCCGTTTAAACGCCATGGCTGCACTTGCAGGGGATTTCTCGTCTTGAGCCATTCAAATCCATCCTGTGTAAACATCCCGCCACCGAAACTGCTCCGGGCTAAGCCAGAAACGATGCACTTCCAGGACTGACTCACAGACTCAGCGTCTTCCTAAAGGACTTTAGGGGCACAGCTGAGCTCCTGAGATGCGCTGCTCCGTGTTACAGCTAAGCCCCCGCCGAGAACGCCGTCACACTAACTTCTAACACCATGTGCGACCCACATAACGGGTCGAGCTCACCTTTCAAATACTGCCTTTTCCTTTCCCCGCTCGTTAGGAGGGAAGCTGGACAGGAACGGTCACAGGAGACAGACACCAGGGAGTCTGAAGTCACCTGCACACAGGGATTATTTCAGAAACCGCCGTATCGGATTGCTGCATTCCCCTTCTCTTTTCCTCCTGCTCCCAAACCGAAACCCAATCCTTCTTCAGCAAGGCGGCAGGTTGGAAACGTAAACCCGACAGAAGACAGGCCAGCGATGTCTAAATATGAAAATGTAACTCGGAGTCCAGCATTAGCAATTAATCAACTGCACATGTAAAAGCTAGACCAGAATAATACCAAATACAGCTCAGATTAAGCTAACACCTTAACAGCAGCAAAAGGCCGTATACAGGAGATTAGAGAAATCGTTTACCCACCTAATCACCCCCTTGTTTTATAGGTAGGCTTTCCCACTAAACTGTATTCTAGAACTCTTTGCAGAACTACCTATGAGAAGAGCAAGCGACAGGGAAATTGGGGGGGGGGGTAGGGGAAGGAGCAGAGGGATGCTTTGAACCGAAGGGAGATGGTGAGCTGGAGCCATCCAGCAGACACACGGGAACCCAGGGCACTGGTCAAAAAAAAGAAAAGAAAAAAAAAAGAAAAATTTTACAACTGTTGTGGTGGGGAGGGACAATCAGTGACAAGGGAGCAGAGAGGGGGCCAGGCACACGAGGTCTAGGGGATGCAGGGGTTTACGACATGCAAATTTTTTTTTTTAAACAGAGCAATGCACGCTAACCCACGCCTGTTGAATGCATGAGAAAAAGCGCTGGCCGAGGAGGAGATGAAAGCTGGGCCGCCCCAAGAACGCCAGGAGAGTCCGCGCAGAGCCCCCCGTGCCCGAGCYGCGGCAGACGCACGGTGGGCCAGGTGCAAGGAGAACCGAGGGAACCTGATCTGCCCTCTAAAACTCGGCACCGAGACACGAGAGGCCCAAGGCTCCCAATCCATCTGCAGCACAGAGGAACAAGACACCAGGTCAGGGCTTCGTCTTCTTTATTTAAGCCTGAAGTGACGTGTTTTGCAACTGCTGAACCAATTAAAAAGAAGAAGAGAGGTGGCTATAAATCAGTAGCAAGGTCAGAAGTTTCAGCTACATCCTGACTTCTCACGGAAATCACAAAATATATAGTTTCTTGGAGCAGCTAGAGTCCATTACTCAATGTATAGACATAATACGACAACCGGAAAGGCCAGAATCGATCTCGCAACACAACCGACCAAGCGAATCGTCTCCCCCTCCCTGGTCTTGCACCTGCAGTGGAGACTTTGCACAGTTCAAATGCAGCAGCGACGACCTCTGCTAAATAAGACGCTGCTTCCAGCAACCGATGACAACACCGATCCCACAGGGGCACTCAAAATGTCTGATAAGACGCAGCGTATTAATTACCTCCTCTGACAGCCAGACCCAGCTGGAGGAGCAGGCCTGGAGGCTTGGAGAACCTCGGCTGGGCAGGACCGAGTCCTCCAGCCTCAGCAGGGTCGCCGTCCCCGGCCGCAGGGGCTTCACCCAGCGGAGACACGGGTGGGACTGCAGTAGAGCAGCCTTGTCCTTTTGGTGGGGCTAAGGAGGAGTCTGCAGAGCTGATCATGTGTGCTTTTATAAAATGCCTAATACTGCTGTGCACTGGCAGCAGCCTCCCTCACATGGGCTGTGTTTTAGCTGTTGCTATATTCAGAGTTTGTAAATGCTTTGGGATGATAAAAAACACTCCAGAAACAGTTATTGAAACTGTTTCCAGGAAATCGATCCACGGAGAGAGCAAGTCAGTGTTTTTATAATAAAAAGCTTAAAATAGAGAAGTACCACAGTTAAGGGGGAATTTGGTTCCTTGTCTTTTCAAAAAAGGAGCTGCATCAGGGTTGCATTYGATTCAGCAACACACAGAACAGGCATCAGCTGTGCAGGAGATGAACCGAGTCACAGGGTGCTTCAGAGAACTAGAGGCAAAACACGCCCCACAGCAGCAGCGCAGAGTCTCCTGGCGCTCAGGGAAGGCACCGTGTTTAGCCATCCGCTCCTCGCTGCGCTTCTGAGCTTGAAGAGCCAGGAGACAAAGAGGAGGGATGGGAAGATCACACTTAACACGAGCAAAATACCATCAGAAATGAAAAGTCTCTGTTTCAGAAGGGATTTGAGGAAATTCCCAGCTCAGAGTCCTGACTAATTCACTTGTGAATATAAATGCAAAATTAATATCCAGAGCTGCCCCCAGTCCAATTTTAAGACACTCCACTAAATTACAGCTTTAGCTGCTTCGCGTGTTCCTGAGGGGCCATGAGCGCTCCAGCATGTCCAGGAGACGTCCTGCTCTTCCAGCTACCGAGCCAGCCAGAGCCGAGAGGAAACAACAGCACCGGGAGAAGCGGTGGAGCCCAGGGAACCTTCCAACGCAGCCCAACCTACCGTTCCACCAACGGAGAGGGGAGCGTGACCAAAGGCTGGCAGAATAAAACACCTCAGAGGTCACTTGGGGTTGAAGGCTTTCTGGCTTATTCAAATTCTGCTTTTGTTTGTTTGTGCTCTTGTTTTTTACTGGATTTTTGTGTGTGTATGTGTGACTACTGATAGCATAGAAAAAAAATCCCCAGTTAACAAAGCACATACTCCAGGAACAGGGCTTTTATACACAAAAAGAACAAAACCCATCCTCGGAGCGTAGGTTTTGCTCTCTTGTCCTCCACTCAAATGCTAGGAAGCAATGTACTTGGAGTCCGATGAGCTACGGGAAATGCAAGCAAACAATCTGCTCGCGTCCAAGCAGCTTTTCCAAGGATCTGCTACAAAGTTTTAGGCCTGGTCACTTCTTCTCCACCCCTCAGTCAGAAATGATTAAACACAGCTCCAGAGTCAAACTCCAACATATTCATCTCATTTGGCAGCTCTGCAGTGAGACTATTAGCTCCAAGCTTCTTCCCCTCTCTCTCCTTCTTGTTCAATTATCTTGCTTCATCTTTATTCCGTTTCCAGGAACACTTAGCAACAGGCTCCTGCAATCAACCACCAGCAGGCTCGGATCTGAGGAGCAGATTCTGCAGTTAAGATGACCTTTTACTACACTCATGCAAATTTTCAAGAGAAAGTATGTGAACAATTTGCCTTTCAAGTATCCCCTGGTTACATTCTCCAGGACTTAATTCTCCRTCTCTCTTCGGAGACATCAGAAACACCAGAATTTATGGTTTTACACTAATGAGAACAAAATACGTAGCTTCATTTCAGTTGATTTTGTGGAATTTTGTTCTGTCTCATATGCAGCTGCCAGACCCTGAACAGGCAAAAATTAATCGGTGACCTCTCTGCTGATCAGAGCAGCGGTCCACTTGGGTGCTGCTCGCTCGCACAGCCGAGAGCGGACCCGAGCCTTGCTGCCCGCTCAGCCGCTGGCCTAGCCGTACTCCCCTCCTTCGAGGGGGACAGGGCACGGCTGCTTCTCTTGGCTAAGGGCTTTTAGTGAAAGTTGGAAACTTTCGTTCCAGATGCCCGAAGGGTATCCCAGGAGCCAAACGCAGCCCGGAGCCTCCAAGCAAAGCCCCGTGGTTGTGATCCCAACAGTTAACGCCTCTCAGCCAAGTCAATAGCTAAAAGGGCTAGTCCCGGGGTTAAGGACTCTCCTATGGGACTCGCTGCGGAGACACAGGGTCAATTCCTGCCAAATACAGAGACCTGAGCGAGGGACTTCAGTCTCTGCGGACCTCTCTAACCCAGAAACTGGCAGTATACCAAATACCATGAAGCTCCCGGATGCTGGCAGCACTGGTGCCCCTGTAGTTGGGAAACAGGTAAAGAACAATCCTGGTTTTGGTAAACCGCAACAGCAAGCTGGCGTGCAGCAGCTTTTGGCAGCTATGCCAGCTAGTACCAGCTGCTGACAAGCGGAGCAGGCAGAGGCCTGGGGTTTTCATCAAGTTTAATCAGCCCCCCAAAGCTGTCCAGCACTTTCCCTGTCACTCTAATTTTGCCACATGTGTGAGCAAGTTAGGAGCCTTCCAGAGAGCGCACACAAGGACAGCATGCTCGGCTGACGGTGCAAGGGCATCACTGTAGTTAAGGCCTCTCTACTTGAGATGAATTCTTTGTTTTTGTTTGGTATAAAAATCAACACAAGGGACATGGGAATTATAATCGGGAGGGAGGGAACAGGAGAAAATCAAGACAGGCAGTCACTTCCTTCTGCTTTCTGAATGGGGTTTATAAATAGGGAAATAGTCGGCAGTGCCTTACACTGAAAAAAAATACTTACAGATACTTGATATTTCAGATGATCTTAAAAAATATACTCTACTTTTTTTTTCCTTTAAAAAATGAAAAGTCTGAATAACCATGTCATTGATCCGATTCCTAGGAATGGCATCTGGAACATCAATCTCTGCACGAGACTGCAGAAGCTACACGAGTTCAAAGCAGCCAAGACTACTCTTGAACCAGATGCTGTTTGCTCTTACAGAAATGCCTGTGGATCAGTGTGAAAAGCATTAAGCAAAATAGCTCCTTCTTTTTCCAAATTTATAACTCAAATCTGTTTTCTCTTAGAAGGCAGATGCTCATTACATACGCTGCAACACATGAAAGGATAGGAAAGGCAGAAAGCCAGCCATCCCACCAGCACCCGCTAGGGCACGTGCACAGTGTGTCACTGAACCTGTCTATACCCACCTACGCTACACCTTCCTCTTCAAGCACCAGTTCTAGAGWAAAGGTTGTCCAGGCCTGGGAGGGCGACCCCCAAGGGGAAAGCCTACCCTAGAGCCCAGGCTGAACACCACTCCCAGCAAAACCTGAGTCACTGACCAAGGAATCGGCAGAAAGACTCGCACACACTTCAGCAGCTTTGGGACTGGGCTCCCCTTCTCTCCATCGCCCATCAGGGATTTTGAAGGACAAAGTGCTCTGGATAGGCATCACGATTAAATTTGCCCCACAGCAAAATCAGAGTGTCATCAGAGCAGGGAAGGCAGAAGCAGACTAAATGGGGTTGGGACCCCAGGCCACCAGCAGCCGTAAAGCATTGCCCTCTAACTAACAGTAACTATTAAATAATGAGACACAAATCAGGCTGCAGTCTGGGAACGACCTGACGCTCAGGTTTACTGGTCCTCACTGGCAGCCCAGCCTTGAGAGGGATAAAAAGCCTCGTCAGAAAGGTCTCTGCCATGCCAAAGCTCGAGTTCTAGTACTGATTCTCAGAAAATAAATGCCACCAAGAGGTCCGTTTGTGTCTTGTTTTGCCACATGGCTTTTTCAAGCTACTATCTTCTTTCAACAACTCTATAAGGGAAGCCACCAGGGGCTATTCCAACAGCAAAAGTGATAGTAAATAATAGTAATGTATTTCTGTAGGGAATTCTCTTAATGCTCTGAAATTCAAGTCCAGCTGTTACGACATCCCCGGGGAGCCCCATTCATCGGGTGCAATGCTGAGCACTTCTACCAGACTGGAAAGGAACTTCTGTTTCATTAACTGTGTCTGAGCCTGCTAAGTGGAACTTGAGGGACCAGACACCTTCCCAGCCGACGCTCACCRTAAGCCAGTATCTTCCAATGAGGCCTCTTCAGACACTCATTAACAAAATAACAACATTAAGAGAGCATCGCGCAAGGAATGTGGTCCCAGGTATCCCTCAATCATCTAAGAGACYGACCCAGGAGGCAGGACAGGGAGGACTTGCTTGCACAAGCCAGGCAGGCAAGGAGCAATTTATCTGGAGCAGGGAAAAGGAACGCTGAAGGACAGACAAGAGCCTGCCCTGCTTCCCACTTCGCTGCATTTGAGCACAACAGCTTCACATCTGCAATGTAAAACGAAGCCTGATTACACAACGCTTTGGTACCACGTATCATCATCACTTGCCCAAACAACAAAGTCTTCAGGCTTACCTCCATCAAGGCCTTTTCTTCCCCTGGATGGGGCAAAATATAAGGGCTCAGACACAACTATTTCCTCATATCCAAGGCTCTCATGTTTTCAACTGCACGTGGACCTTTAGTGATGAACTGACTCCAGTTTTAGAAAGAGAATTCATTAGATACCTAAAAATTAGACGTATCCCAATACTAAGCACACATCGCCCTGAGCTGAGGCCTGCATGCTCGTATGCGCAGGGCCAGCACAGAGCCTTTGCTTCTGCAAGCACCAGCCTGAACGCTCCGTTTCCCAGAGATGAATCACCCTTCCCTTGCACTCCCAGCCCAAAACGGGATGAATATTGCCAATAGCTGAGTCTCCCCCGGACCTGTCTCTGCCAACTGAGAGCAGATTACAACACATCCAAAGCATTCCCAGCTGCACTGCAGGTGGGGAGACCTCAGCACGCACTCTTCAAGAAGTGGTGTCCCGAACCAGGCCACGTTCTCTACTCAGAGCTAAGTCAGAAATACGCACGCTGGCCACTGCCGTTCTGGAGAGCAGCACCCTCATCGGTTAGTCTCACCCCCTGCGCCGAGCCAGCACCCAGCACACCCCAGAGAGGTCACGCTGTGACGTGCATCCGCCAGGACCTGGAGCCCCATCACCTGAACCCAACAGAGCACTGCCTGTCACCCAAAGCCTCCTGGTCCCTTCTTTACCCTCCAACTCCCTGGGACACTTCCCAGGTCCAGGACTGCCTTCTCAGGTCTTCCATACCTTTCCCACCACCAGCACTCTTGATGACTTGAGCGGCACCAAATTCTGTTCAACCAGCGTCACCGAAGCCACCCGCGGCTGAACCCTCCTGAGCATTACTACAATACACCGGGGGCACGCTCAGTTTCTTAGATCGGTGCCAGCTGTGGCAAACACCCAGGCAGCATTACCTGGCTTATCAGGACGTGACCCGAAGGGCACCAAACTTAGTGCATTTAATCCCACACCTGCCTCAAACCCTTGCCCTCAGAGGTAAAAGGCGAGTGACTGATCGGAGGCCTCATCCCCAGAGCCTTTTTCATTTATTTTAGTTCAAAGGGCTCACAAAACTCAAGGCAATAATTCACCGGCTCAGATATTTAAAGAGGAGCCTGGGGAAGGTGCTTGGGAAGCAGGAAGCACGCAGCTTGTTTGGGCCTGGAGCTAGTTTGCTATTAAACCACATTCCACTTGGAAGGGCTCTGGAAGGACCCCRCGCTGCCACTAAAACAAGCAATCAAACAGAATTTGAATACAACCGCAGAACTGAAAATGCTCATGTCCACACATATCTCCTGGTTAAAGGAATAACATGCAGAAGGTTTTTATCTCCCGAGGACTGGATCTATGGCCCAAGGATCACAGAAAGAGAGCTAGAAAGAGGGGACACACACAGTAGGTCTATGGGCAGAGCTGGCAAGCTACAAGGAACCAGATCAAAGAGATGCTGAGTATTAACTTCTTAAAAAAAGAGCTACCCAACAGCTGTGCAAACTTCTCTCTCACTGGTAAATGCTGAAGAGACACGAAAGATTTAGTTTTGCTGGTGGCACAGCTTGCCATAGAAACTCGTTGCATCCTGCCACCCCAAGAGGCTGCATGCACAGCAGAGCACCTTGGGCACTTCTGTTGCTCTTGTGGCTTTCYGCAAAACACAACGTATCACCATCGCAACCTAAAAAAGGAGGCCTATGTTCAGAAGGAAGTTATTTCCACTAAGGTAAGCAAGGGGACGGGCATAATGCTATTGCCACTGTATGACTGCCTGGGCAGGCACCTTTATTTAARGACCAGGACTATGGCATAAGTGTAACATGGGTTTAAGTGGTCAAACTCCTACGTACTCAATCCTGCCGATGAACCCCTCCACTGTTTGCACACCCCCAGCCTGCTCCCGCTGACCTGCCCCAAAAGCTGGACGGGGAAAGGTCCCAGCACAGAGGAGCTTCCATCCTCCTGCAACAGGTCTGCATGAACCAGGCCTCAGCTGCTCCCCTGCTTTTTTCCTGCCCCCCCCCCTTTTTATTAAACGTAGTGACTAAATCTCCCCAGTCCACCAACCTGCTTTGAGGTTACACTCCACAGCTGCGATGAAGGATGCCGGAAGGCAACTTAATCTAAGATGCCAGAAAGGGGAACACAGCAGGGCTCTTATTTAAAAGTTTTTTCTAGGCAGCCCACTGCCTCATCCGTCTTAATCTTTGACCACTGAGAGATGAAAACAATTTATCCTCATTCCCTGCTCTTACTGAGAAGTTACAAGAAATAGAGGTAAGAACTAAAACAAAGATCAATGTTCTCCTCCTCCTCAGCCAATCTGTTAGTGACCTGGGCTTTTTCAGCATCCCTTTTATCTAGCCAAATGTTTTGGCAAAAGCTTTGCAGAGARGAGCCATGCGAGCAAGCTGGTTAAAACCTGGCACTTTCATGTTTATACAGCCAGCTAAGCAGCGAACTACAAAGCCTTTCAGGCCAAGTCTCTACTGACAAGCTAGCATTGATAAATTACAAAAGTTACCYGTGAATTAAGAGGCAGAGAAAAAGAAACCCAAACAACTTCCTGGGGTGGGAAGTGAGGCCTCAAAAAGCCCAGACCCAAGTGAAAAATGAGGAAAAGTCTGTGCAAAAATCATCCTGAGATTCAGGGGCCAATTTGTTTGGATTAGTAGGGGAGAGCAAAGACAGCTGAAGATGCAGATAAACTCCGTCCTCACAGAGTTTCCAAGAACTTGCTAAGTCCAGAGGTCCTAACACACTTCAAAGGTACGCCTGTATCTTCTTCTCCCAAATGCCCCTATTTTTAGAAAAAGCAATCTGGAACAAACGCCGGTGTGCTAGTGAGCGCAGCGAGTGGGTGTCAGCGTGAGAAGAGCTGTGCTTCCCAGTCCACGGAGGTGTAACGCAAACCGCAGGCACAAAGCAATGAGTAAACATTGACAAAAAAGAGCAAAGAAACAGTCCAAATTCCTGGATCACAGCAGGCTTTACGCGCTGACCCATGTACTGCATCTTGTTGGTTTACATACTGTAAATGCAAGAGCCAGGAAAAATCCATCTTCTTTGTCATAACAAACCCTAAGGTAAACAGAAAGGCAAGGCCAAGCGTATTATCCAACTAAACAGGCATGTAAAGGAGACAGTGGAGAGCGCTGGCCATCGGGTTACTCCTGATTTCTGCTGTTTCTTGGCGAGCACAGACAAAAACGGCCATTGCGAAGCCCTGCACACAGGGCATGAGGACGGTGAGGGGGGCTCCCCCCCCGCAAGAATAAACCTGCTTCTCCTGAATAACAGGCAAAACAGTTTTGTCAGAGAAACCAGCATTTCCCAGTCTTTGCGTTCCCCCCACCTGCCGTGGGGCTGGCAGGGAGCGGGGTCTGGCTCCCCCCGCAGACACATGCCCCAGGGGCTGCTTTGGGCTCAGGAGTTTGGATAAACACCCAAACCCAGGAAATTCCCAAGCCCAGAGAAACCAAAATGGAGCCAGCTGGTTTATAAAACTGAACCACTACACAAAAACTTTGCTTGTCTTCAATTTACAAAGTTAATGGCATTTGCTCGGCTTGTTATAAGCTACACATGCAGTTCCGCAAGGCGCTTGGCAAACGGCGCGGTGTTTGAGGGCGCAGATGTCACCTTCCCGGGGGCACGCTTCGCCAGGACGTGGTCGGGGCGAGAGGTCCACCTGCACAGAGCCTTCTGCAGGACCGGGGCCCAAACGCACAGGCAGTCTGAAAGTCAAACGCAACGGGACCCGGTCGGCTGCGTTCGACCCAGAGCGCTAGCCAAGGATCGCCTCTCTCACGGGCACAACTGGAGACCAGAAGCAAGTCCAGCTCTGCGTACAGCTACGCTGTGCTTCGGATTACTGCCGGTTCCAGACCGGCAAAGGAGAGAAGCCTCCTGGGGCGGCTTCCCCAAAGGGCGCGAGGAGGGTCTGCGCCAGCAGCTCCACTGAACGCTTCCAGACCCCATCTGGCACGCTGGCGCCCGGCCCGCTCCTGCGCTCCCGCGCACCCGCAAAGAGCCCGACACACAACATYGGCATGCAGAAAGAGTTAGGAAGCGGAAGGGAAAAAACTCAGCAACTTCTGTAGAAAGATACTTTTCAACATAGTACAAATTATTAATATCTTCCAAGTGCGGACGTGCTTATGAGAGAGCAAAATTTAAAGCTCCAAACCCACCACATTTGTCAGGGGGGAAAAAAAAGGGAAAAAGAAAAAAGTGTCCCCTGAATTCTGTTCTGAATTATGTTTTCCACCTCGTGCTTCCCGGGGAATCAGCAGGTGGCAGATCGTTAAAGCCTGAACAACGCTGTTTCAGATCTGCAAGCCGAAATGTCTCACAACATCCCCCCCTTCCCCAGCTCTCCCTTCCCCCTCCTCAGGTCTACGAGAGGGCCACAGAAAAGATTTAGCATGTACATCTAAGGCATCAGGCTGCTGTGGTTACATTTAATTCAGTTCAAAAGAATATTACAACGTACTCCCAAAGGGAGTGCATACACAGCAGAGGATTCTGTTTTAATCCCCTATCTACTCCTATCTGGATAATGTGGCATTTTGACAAGCACTTCCAAAACACAGATTTATGGCAAAGCTGACAGTTTGCCCGGCCACCACACACTCCCCAAACTTTGGATTCTGAGGAATAAATAAAAGCCTCCTGTAGGATGCAAATGGCTTTTCAGATTCAGAAGCTTCATGCAGATACAAAAAAAATTCCGCCCCATTCTCCCACCCCAGCGAAAGGCACGTTTATACTGTGACCTTCCTCGACATGCAGATAATTGCCCTCACTGGGCATTTCTGCCAGTTCCATCACCGGATGGTTACTGCTCGCTTTTCATTTCCTTACTAACACTTTATACCAGCCCCCTCCAGGCACACGTGCAAGCTCCGTGCGGTACTGGTGTCACACCGGGGCTAGGCTGGGGGCCTCCGCATCACGCTGCGCCGGTCCCAGCAGCACAGCTGCAGCAGCGAAAGCGCAATAAAGTGGTATTGCAAGACATCCTGGAAGAAAAACCAAGGGGACGCTGGGATCAAAAGAAATGCAGAGCATCCTGACAAATTATCCTCTACTTTTGGGAGCCCCATCTTAAAACCAGGTGCAAAAGTGAAAAGAACGGAGGCAGAAAATTCAGCACAAGTACACATTAAGTGCAAGCAAATATATTTTGCCCAGCCAAAAAGGGTCAGCCCTGTAAAGACACAACCACCCCCACAGGCACCAGGCAGGATCGTTTCCTACCATACGCGCTCCAGGACTAATTTTAAATTACTCACTGGTGGGGATTCCACACACCTTCCCCTGGGAGCCTGAGCCACAGACTAGCACAAAGGCACATATCCTGCCTGCTGCACTGGATCAGAACAGCCAGTACAACACCAGGATCGGGGGGTCTACGCTCAAATGCCAAAAAAATAAAAAATAAATAAAAAGTAGAGTCATTTTTGACAAAGGGGAAATGCTGCAGCGTTGCAGAATAGCCGTTGTTGGCTACATACCCTTTGGATTCTGGCTACTTGCAGGCAAAATGTGAAGGGAAGGATATTTGTTTAAAACCCACAGGCGGACACTGCAATTCTATTAAAAAAATACAACTGGCATTAATTCTAAAAACTTCCCACCACTGGGACTGGGATTCAAAACCAGCAACGGCCAGCGAGGCCAAAACACACTCAGAGCAGACGCCTGCAAAAGATTCCAAGGGAAATCAGTTATGCGGTTTTTATAACAAAATGAAATCCAAAGTTTTATAAAGAAGAAAAAGGCAGYGCTTCTGGGAGACGGTGCTGAAAACACACCGCACCGTTTGCAGGGGATTCAAGGCCTGTCGAGACCTGAGGCTGCCTGCATTTCGCGCCTCGGTACGCAGCCGGGGCTGCGCTGCGCCGCCCAGGCTGGTTGCATGGTGGGGTGAGAGGCGAACGTGGTGCCAGGCGCAGGCAGCAGCCACCACCTCGCAGGAGGGACTGCCTTGCCCTGTCCCCTCTCCCCACCGCACGGGCCGGCTCCTCCGTGACCCACGGGAGATGCAAGAGAGCCACACCACGGCTCTTATCTTGCAGCGAAAGGCACCTTCCCAACCCCAGTCCAGGCCTGTGGTGGTTACAGAAGCCTCTAGTTTCAATCCAGAAGCCTATTTACCAAATCCTGGTGGAGATATCTCACCACGCTTCAGGCTGGAAACACATGTGAATGGATCCGGATGGCTGAAAGCCGCCAGACTTGCAGCACTGCCCTGGCAAGCCAGGGCGAAGCCAGCTCCCAGTGTGGGCACCAGCTTGGCAGGGGCTGCGAGAGGAAATTCTCCATCCCTCCCCCACGACACCACCAGCTTCAGAGCTGCAGCTGCGGAGCAGGACAGCCCTGGGCTTTCACCTCTCAACTGCTCCCATCGCCACTCCTGCCAGACAGGAACATGATGGGCTCATGACCATCATGGCTGGATGACCAACTGGATTTACAGAAAGCCCCGACCTCCCTTGTTCCTGTGTGCTAAAGTCAGTCTTAACCCAGAAACTTTTTAAGTAATCTTTTTGTAGCTGACTCACATGGAGCTTCTGCCAGGAATTTTTATAATTGGAGTGAATTAGATCAAGGTTTTGCCTGTGCATGCCTGACAGCATCTGCTGATTTAGAGAGCTGTGTTCAAAACCTTGCGCAGCCCTGGAAAAGCACGGCTGAGTGGCACCTTCCTCCTCAACGGACGGCTTATGGGGCTCTTCTTGCCAGCATGGTATGAACCACGTTGCTTCTCCTGCAGAGCGCTTTGCAGCTTCTCATCCACATTTTGAGGGAAAGGAGATAAAATGGAACAAGGTCCAAAGGGAAGGAGGGAAGGGAAAGGAAAGCTAGATGCTTCTCGACTCTGAACTGTGCAAACCTCTTACTCAAGCACCCCTACGACAGCATCCGCAGCTATGCGCCTCTCCATCAAGCTACATAGTTGTAAAGCCGTCGTGCGTCACATCTTCCTTAGAGACAGACGACGGTATAAAGTTCCATAAAACCACAGAAAAAATAACTTCCTCAAGCTTTTTCTTCGATGGACAGAGGAGCTATTTTGCAAGCGAGGCTCCAACACACAACAGTGGCACAATCTAAAGATCAAACAAAACCCACGTTCAGATAAGCCAAAAGCAGACATCTGGCGTTAGTAACCTAAACTACACACAAAGTCCTTCTTGACTGGTCCAAAAACCTCCCACTTTCTGCTACAGATCAAGTGAATTACCACTTTTAAGGATCAAGCCATTTGATGTCCTCCCTGTAAGGTAGTCCACAGAATGCTCCCTATACCCATCACACACAACTCCTTACTCACCTGGTCCTATAATTTATACCATACTACCATCTGAAGGGGATGCATTAAGAAAATGATAAGGTTGCAAAGCCAAGCCCTGAAAAGTTAGGATGTGCTGGAAACAAGTTTTCTATGCAGCTTTAATCTGGTCCACTTGTATATGGTCTTTATGGCACGGTCACATCCCGCATGTGCATAAGTCCTGATGCAATTAGTACCAAGAATGGAAGATGTTCAACAACTGAGGAATTACTCTTTTTTTGTTTTCAGCTGGTTGCTCAATGTGCAGCTCTCAGCCCTTTCACTTCACACTTTTCAGATGCTGCTCCAAGGCAGAAAATGAAGGCTTTTTACCACTACAAAAACAATCATGAATTTATTTTCACAAAATTCCAGGGAACTATGTTCATAACACCTCTATTTTACAGCTGAAGTARAGAGGCACAGAAAAGCTTCGGGCATCCAGTTCCAGAATCAGCCTACAGCATGATTTTTAAAAAATAAATAGCACCGAGCAGCTTTTTAAACGTTTGACATACAACTTCCCATGAGATCATCTGCAGCAGGAGCACTTGGTACTTCTGCAAATCAGCCCTCAGACGGGGTACCCAGAAAATAAAGTTGCTAGTTGTACATGAAAAGCAACTTTCCTAGCACCACGCGTGAACCCTGTGGCAGAAGCAAAGCGAAAATCCAGTCTCCTTAACCATGAGTTCACCCTTTCTGTTTTTCCAGAACTTGCCTCCCTCCCTTTACTCCAAACCCTACACCACACAGGGCAGAGGTCCTACATACACAACAGCATCCTTTACTGGGCCGCCTTGATTTCATTCCCTAAGCACTGCCCATCCGGTATATGCAGTGAGGGCAGGGGTGCTGCGGAAAAAAACAGTATACGATCACATAATTAGAAACTGCATTGTAACGCACACAGGGGGCTGAATTAAGGTTGCAGAGGAATACTGTAAATTGAATGCACATTTCTTGTTCCATTTTACTGCTTTTTTTCGCTCTCCCCCTTATTTGACTTTGGCTGCACTTCAGATTAAGTTCCTAATAAGGGTTGGAGTTGGACTAGATTTTTCAGCCCATCAGATTGCAACCGTCCAAGCCATTGAAATTAGATTCAAGCTCAACTTGAATTTTCAATAGTTTGGCCTAAAGGCAAGGGTGTTAACAACAGACCTGCCAACACCTTCACTATGAGAAATGTCTGAAAACATGTCTGCACATCAAATACTGCTCAGGCTCTGGTAGACAAAAGCCACAAAACTAACATCTCAAATCCACAGCTAACTTGCTCAGCCAGTTCCTCTGTCAGTAAAGCTCATACATTTTCTCCAAAAATCCAAAGAACCTCTATATCCTCTCCAGGAAAGCCATTTTTCTCCCCACAGTAACACTAAAACCCATTGCAGTTTCATTATGTCACGGTAAGGCAGGAGGTAAGGACAGGCCATGTGTATTCAAATGGATATACAGGAGGTAGATACAAGCATGGCTACACACTAATGCACCCAACATAGCATACCTAAATCTTACACATTTAACGAAGATCAAAGATACCACACTGATAGGCAAATGGAAGAGCAATCTGAARGCAGTATGTCACGTAGCCAGCTTCTCTCACATGCAGCAAAACGCTACGCTTGGGCTTTCTTTTCCTTCTTAAATATATTCTTTTTAGTTCTAACAAACTTTTTTTAATCTATACCCTATAATCATGTAAAAGGGTTAGCCAAATTCTAAAACCAAGGAAAGTATGATAAAACTGAAATGCATCCCTAGGTTTCCATTATCTAGATGAAGCAGAATGTGCCCTGAACCAGGAGAATTGCTTCAGAAAGCAGCAACAGTTGGGTTTCTTCTCCTTCCGGGTCTTGCTCCCTTTAAGGCTCTGCATCCTACAATCTCGACACTCCAGACACACCTGGCACCATCTAAATTAAGCACAACSAAGTGGTGGTGCACAGTGGCTGGCGAAGGCAGGAGCAGGCAGCCCTGCCCCAGGTCTGCAGGCTCACGCCTGGAAGAAGCAGATATTGGCTTCTGCTTCCACTGAACTCATGCGAACTCCAAACCACCCTGGTTATGAAGCTGCCTTTGTCCCAAGATTTTTTCCTTTAACTAAAATCTCTGCCTTCAGCAGTCTTTACCAAAATAAAAACGTCATGCTAAGTGTCTCTCAGAAGCCATTAGACCACCCCTGCCTGAGTGTACACAGCTAAAACACATCACACAGTCCAATCTTTCCCCTTCAGACCTTTGCTTCAGTGGAGGAGGGCTTTAACTGAGACCTCTGCTGTTACTCTGAACAGATTTTGTTTCAGGTTTTTTAATCACAGAAGTATATTTCCTTGAGGACAATCAGGCTTTGGCTTCCCTGTTACCAAAGTCTTTCCAAATTCACATTTCAAGTGCCACGGGTGTGAAGAGCAGCCACGGCCATCCACTCCCCCCAGCGCCGGAGGCAGCGGGGGAGCGCAGGGGAAGCGCTCCCTGCACTTTGATGACAAATGATAAAGAAAAGGAACGAGGGTTTCTTGAACTGCATCCAAGGGAAAGTAACCCTGCTAGAGCGCCTGGCAGGGCATCAACAGCAATGGAAATTTCAGCTTTCAAAGAACAGAAATAAGACTCCAACAAGGGGGTGGGGAGATCCTGCAGGAACTGAGGTGCTGCTAATTCCAAGCACTGTTTTAAAAACTTCTGCTTTTCTCCAATGAAATTATATCCTCTGCAGAAAAGTCATCTGGCTCCAACCTCTTTTGGTAACTGGAGCATACACAGAATGGAAAAGAGCTCATACCTGAACAAAAATAACGCTTGGATGGGATGTGAGTGGCTGGTCCTGAACAGAAAGAGGGACTGGAGGGATGGCGGCCAGACCACCAGGATTTTGCTCTTTTCTTCTGACTGCTGCTGTGGGATCTTTAAATCCCACCAAACAAACAAGGCTTTTCCACCACAACCAAAGAGTGATGGCTGAGACAACACAGTGCCCTCTGCTTTCTGCAGTGAGGAAGGGAAAGCACGGTGGGGAGAACAGTACAGCAATTCCTGCAAAAAGGTCTGGACTTAATTCAACTTATTTTCTTTAGTAATGTTAGGCAAACAAGGGGAAAAAACCTGCTGTGTTCTTCAACGGCTCTTAACAGGTAGGGTTGAAGCCTGAGTTTTCATTCACGTGGGAACTGTAAGCGCAGCATGTGTTAGCTGAACAACTGGCTCTACGCTGCAGCAGACATTTTTCACATTAACATCCGTTTCTCTGTTGGTAGGTGCTTTTGCCATTAGAAACGAGAAACACTGAAAAAGTGCAAACAAATGGAAGTTCCCAACTTTGAATTCAGAAGCTGTCTGGCAACTTTGCATAAGCATGACATAACCTCTGATGGGAATTACACATTGTTGCTTCTTCACCCTGCACAACGCTCTTTGCTCATAGAGCTTGAAGCTCTAAACAAAACAAATGCTATTAGTAATGACAGAGAAAGACAAAAAACAAAACTGCAAGAAATGTGACTGCCCAGGCTCCTGCGAGGCAGAGCTTTTCCTTTTCTACCTCCATGGCAGCGCTCAACTCGTTCAGTTACAGAACGAGTTTCCTCTTCTTGGTTACAGAGTTCAAGTTCTCAGTATCCCTCCAGCAATGAACGCTCTGCACCGGCACCACATTTGTCATCAGTAAGGTTCTGTCCAGCCTTCACCTACTGCAAGGTTGATTACAGCTATTTAGCAAGTGGAGAAAAACCAGGCGGAGATTGCCTCCGCCCCACACACCCGTGTGGCACTGAGCAGCTGTAGAGGGACACGGTCCACGAGGGTGAAGTACCCTCTGTGCTCGAGCTGTTCAGACACGGACATGGTTTCACTGCGCGGGGAGGCTGCTTCAGCTACGAGCAAACATCAGCATGGCTTATGACCCATATCCACATCACGTTACCTGGTCTGCGTGGGCACATAAGGCTGGTTCTTAGGGCCAGCGAACATTAGAGCTTCCCACACAGTGATTCAGTAAGAAGTGCACACAGAAGAGCAAAGGCGAGGCACAGCCTGTAACTGCACTAATTGCTGGAATAATTAAAAAGACCAAAATAAAAAACAGAAGTCTGAGTGTCAGCACGGAATCACTCTCCTTCTCAGGAGCTGCCTCACTCAAATGGCTTTGCTGACCAAAAGCTGTATTTGCTAAGTCATTTCCATGGTTCAGACCAGGAATTTGAGCAGATGACAAAAAACAAGAAAACCAACAAAAACATCGCACCTCCAAATTTCAAAATTTTTTTCTTTTCAGTAGATTTGACCTTATTTTCTCTTTAGCGTGGCAAGATGAAAAGAGATTTCTATTGAGCAACAAAGTTTTCCCTATGACAGAAATGAACTGGCATGTTCTGAGCACTCAGTATTTCAAACCCAATTAAATAACATGATAAATGTTGCATGTAAGGGTTTCTCAACTTCCCAAGTGGGAACATTTTATACATACACAGATTTTCCTAACTTTACCACCACATACTTAAGATGTGGATTGAGGGATGAATCACAATTTCAAATTCTTTACTACTAAGCCTGGAAATCAACACTGCCACTTCCTGGTAAAGAAACCCTAAAAAAATCTCATTTTCTAGGCTGGTCTTCACTCATGACATCATCTGCAAATGGCAGCTTGATTTATGTGACGTTGCGCGCTCTTGTCCTGCTCCTCACGCTATAAAAGCATTACTCGGTTGATAACTTGGCGGGTGCTGTGCCCCATGGAAGTCACCCATACTTCTCAGCGAAATGAAGTTTGGCAGGGAGCGGGGGAAGGTTAAAACAAATACAACATCTTATCTCCCAGAAACCTCATCTTGAAAAAGCAACAGCGCTTTCCACTTCAGAGCCAGACATTTGCATTGGCAAACGTGCTCCTGCCGGGACAAAGGGGGGTTCATTCCTGGGCTGCATTGGTTTCCGTCACACAAGTCTGTAGCTCGGTAAAAGGATTTGTTCTGGATAATCCATGCTCTTGAGGCCTGCGATCAGGAGCTGCGATTCCCGAGGAGCGGAAGCGGCGCTCAGGACGCGCCTGGCTGGAGGCAGCAGCATTACATCGCCATTTCATTTGGTGGCGTAGCTTTCACGCTGCAGGCATCAAGAGGGTTTCTGCACCATCGGCCACACGTCTAGCGCAAGGTAACTGGGTTTCATAAGACAGCTGGAATAGAAAGACTAATTCTCCTCCAGTCACACGCTATGCTTCCAGAGGTGTAAGTCACACGGTTTTAAGCAACAAGAAGAAAAGGTAAGGTCATAAAGTTAGAGATGACGTGTACAAACTTGGTGCAGTGGCATCAATGCAAGGGGCGTCTATTTAACCGGGCAGGGAGACTTCTGGCCCTCGAGCATTCAGCATTTTTTCAAACGCTGGTGGAAAGAGCTGCCCTTTGTCTGCACTTCAGCCACTCCTGCGTAGCTGGCTGCTGCCTGCCTGCCCACCAGCTTTCGCAAAGGCACACATTTTGGGGGGCTGGGTCTTAAAATGGAAGGTAGGTAGGGGAGGTTTTTCCTGGGAACAGAGCCCCTATGTTCCAAGAAACAATCTCCTAACAGCTCAGGATCGAGGCTCCAGGAAGGCCCAACCGAATCTCCTAGCCCGCCGTAAGTCAGCTCATTTGGGACAGCTACAGAATCAAAGTCAAAAATTTCTGCCCACTTGCTTTGGTTCTCTTTCCTTTGAGCAGCATAATAAATAAAAGCTGCAAGAGTTTGGCAAAAATAAATGTTTTTGTATAAAGGAGGGAGGTTCCCAAGTCTGCGTGGAGGCCAGCACCACACCTTCCCATCACTTGCATGCACCTCCAGCCACCGCTGAGAGGAGATGCACAACTCCAGGAGTTGCAGGGAAGTCAAATGTCGACAAGGCTCCTGCTAAGCCACCGGGCAAAAGCATTTACAGGTACAAAACCAAGCACCAGCAACCGGCAGGCAAGAGCTTGGCACTTAGCATGGGTACATCACCTTGCTCTGATAGCCAGGGCACAGTACTTGAACGTCTCCCCTTGCCCTACAAGCACTGCACGACTGCTTTCACCTCCCAAATCCCAAATTTCTGAGACTACAAGACAGCAGTCACAGCCGTTCCTATCAGGCTGCTGCCAGCTTGGCTTGTTACCGCTTGCAAAGCACTAATGTTCCCCCTGTGGCACAAGTGGAAAGTTTCCCCAGATAAGCAATTTCGGGGCAAGGCCGGTCTCTCTTGTGCGTTTAAAGTGCACAACAGGACCCCGAGCCACAGGTAGGCCATCAGCTTTGCCAGAGTCCAAATTCACCATTCGAAACCAGCCTGGGGTTACTGTTTTAATAATCAGAGGGATGGCACAGACTAAGGTGGCATTCGGCGGCCTCTCTTATCCCGGAAAGTTATCGGCTTTTATGCAGACGACTCCAGCGTCTCGGTGGTGGAGATTCCAGCAAAGCCTCATGGAGACGAACATCAAAGAGAACCCTGGACGGAGGCCCAAAGAGGGCGGACTGTCAGCCCGCCAGAGCCAAAAAGCAACATAAAACATGCAAGGTTAATAGGGCATTTTCTTCTTAAAATGGAGTAAAATCTGGGGCCTTCCTGCGATTTAAAGTCAAGTTGTCTGGAGGAAAGTGACTTTCCAGACAAGCCACAGCTCCCTCCCRACAGCGTGGGTCTCGCCCCGGCCCTCCCACCCCTCCGTCTGTTCCTCCCACGGACGCCGTCCTCCCAGGGAGGAGGCTCTTCCCAAGCCCCCAACTCGCCACCTTTGCAGCTCAGGAGCCACTGCCGTCATCGTGCAGCCAGCAGGGATTTGCCCACGGGGAAAGGCAAGGACAGTGACATACCCCTCTGCTCCACAAGGTGACAATTAACTGCCTCGAAAACTGCTTCTCTAGGCAAAAACCTGTCCTGGGAGTGTCTGGGCCAGCAGACTTCTTTTACTTTGTGCAGAACCTAAGTAACAAACATCTGCCAAATATGGCCCTGTATTAAAACCTGCCACACAAAAAGGTTAAACCCTGCCGGGGACAAAGATGGAGCAAATTAATGAAAATGGCGGTGGAACGCAGATAAGAGAATGAAGTCATTGCACTTGACATCCGATCAGAGCCTCCGCAGCAAAACAAAACCTAACTCAGTTCAAATTTAACGAGGACGAAAGTTAAAAACTCATAAAGATGCAACAAATGTCATT
This sequence comes from Apteryx rowi, assembly GCF_003343035.1. Classification (NCBI taxonomy): domain Eukaryota; kingdom Metazoa; phylum Chordata; class Aves; order Apterygiformes; family Apterygidae; genus Apteryx; species Apteryx rowi. The sequence continues at coordinate 52,499 of NW_020449697.1, read as the reverse complement.
TAATAGTTGAAATTCCCTTTGTTTGCCAAGAAAACAGAAAACTGAAGGCAGAGCAAGCCCAAGCACGCAGTGAGCCAGGATCTATTTTAGCAACAGGACAGAAAGGCAGAAACTGCCTCGCATTTACTACGGGACAGGAGGATGCACACAGATTCCTGCTGAGCAGTACCTGATGCAGTGTAAATTCATACCCTACATACAAGGGCACCAGCTTTAAACTTAGCTGTGGAAAACAGGCGGCAGGTTTCCCGGGTTGTATTTTGCAAAGCACACAGGGGTGGGCTGACATCAGACATCGGCCCTGGCCCAAAGCTCGCCTGGCTCAGACACGCGCCCCACGGCCCAGGTCTTGCTCGGGAACTGGCACGTCCGTTCCGTGAGCTGACCAGCAAGCACAAGGAACACTGTCAAGGAAGCACCACAGCAGAGGCAGCCTGCAAGGCTTTGAAGGCAAGCACTTAGTGAGGGGGAAAAAAAATTGMTAGTATAGCAGCCCCTAGCTTTTTCCATTCCAAAAAAAAAAAAAAGAAAGAAAAGAGAGTCAAAGCTATGCCATACGTTAGCACTTAAGTAGTCCCTGCCCTCAATTTCCAACCATCTGTACTGCTCTCTGAAACTCCCCTACTCATTTAAATTTATTTCTGTGTGTCTCCACCAAAATCAAAGACCTAAATATCAGTAATCTTGGTGGGAGGCATCCAGCAGCAATGATCCACGGCAGGAAAAAAATGTATTTGTGCAAACTTGCTCTGAGAACGCCAGGCAGCAAACCTTCCTATGAAAAGCTTCCTACGCTTCAGATTAGCAGATCAAGCTCAAGGCATTAAGATCTTCCCCATGACATAGCTGTGAAATCCAGTGCTTAGGACACAAAATCAGGCTTTTCTAACTCTGGAACTAAATAAATTTGGAAGTGTGCAGCACAATAGATGGAGGCAGCAGGGGGCAATGGTTTCCACTTGAAAGGGCACAGCAGTGCAGTACCGAAGCTAAGCACAGGCCAGGGCTCAAATCCACACGCTCTGCTGGGTTGAAGAGACTGGGCTCCTCTCTGGAGCCTCAGACACCAGCAGCGGGACAAGGAAATCGAGGCAGCAGCACCAGGAGGGGAAGGAGGACACCAAGAGCTGGAGGAGTGACCCGCGGGACGGGGAGCAGCAGGACCAAAAGGCAGCAGCGAAGCCCAGCTGGTAACAAGCTGGAGCTCAGCCAAGAGCACAATTCTTCCACTATACTCACGGAGGCTTCGTCACCACATCTGTTCACCATCTCCCCAAGACATGCAACTGCCTCACACCAATATTCTCCAGAAACATGGCTGAATTACTCATGCCTTCCTTGGACAGCATTTGGAAAAGAGATGGTAACACACTGCAGCCAAGCAGACCATTTCAAGCAGTTTGATTAACTCCCCTCCATCTCAGAATATTTCTCTTTACGGATGAGGATATCACAGCTGAAACAACTTATCTGAGGCTGTGCACGGCAGATGCCCTACTCTGGTTACTATACCATATTCCCTTCCATCCATACCACAGGCACAACAGCTTAAACTAAGCTCCAAAAAAAGGCTTTAAAAACAAACTCTTAAAACACTTCTCCGACCATACCTGTCAGACAAGCGGTGTGACACATGTTTAGAAGGGAGCTTTTTTCTTTTGTGGCGCTGGCACAACGCTGCTCGATGACAGCTTCACTCTCCCTGGCGAGAGCTGGCAGCCCATCACGCGGCAGCGCAGCTGCGCTCTCCCTGGGGGGCCCTCTCCCACCTCCCTGCCCTACCTGTCAAATAAAGGCAACAGGACTTCCCTAATGGATGCAGCAATTTGCAAAACTCCTTGAGCGCAAAGATTACTGGAAAGGGCTACATTAGCAGCAGCTTCTAATGGAAGAGCAAGGCAGTTTCTGCCTTGTACCTGCAAACCAGAGGCAGAAAGGTAGCATCCTGAAAAATAAGCTTGCAGACTCATCAACTTCTCGGGAGAAAATAAGCATAAGTCCTTGCCCTGTTAAAACATTAGCTATCAGATGGTGTAGGAAGTGCATTCCTGTAAGCTAAACACTTAAGCAGTACTTGCAAGGCAGGATTTGCAGTCTGGTGCCCTTCAATTTGCCTCTGTGAATAATAGAGTAATATCCAGAAAAAATGCAAAAGCCAAGAGCATTTCTAAAGCGCTGCTGATCTGCCTGATGCTGAAATTCCTTCAGACACCGGGAAGTGCACAAACAGGACCGTGGTGTTGGCTCACGGGCCTCTCGGGTTGCGTTTGGAGGTACCAAGTCACCATTATGTAAACCACAGCGCAGGGCTGTCTGTTTGTCTAATGGGTGGAGGGTGCACCCCAACGCAGTTTGCTTGATTCATTTACTTCTCTGGAGCAGAAACAATCAAGCAAAGACGGCTTAATTTGCTTCATGGTTCAGACAATAAACCTTGAAATGGACTTTTCCTTCCTGTGCAATTATATTAGTTAATTCATTCAAAAAACAGTTTTACTCTTACTGTCTTTCTTCTTTCAAGTCTTCTTATTCCTCCTGCACACAACATTGGTTTAAAAAAAAAAAAAAAATGCAGCCAACTGAAGAGAGAATAAAACAACATTAATATCCCTCAAAGGTACCGATCAACAGGCAGTCCTCCAGCCTTCGAAAGGGACAGAGCCATCCAACAGACAGCCCCCGAAATGAGGGCTGCGGAAAAGGAACACACGGAGCAACGCAGCCCTCTCCACCCTGGCGCTCAGCGGCGGCAAGGCAATTAGCAGGGCAGGGGGTCACGCACAGCGCTCTCGTGAATCCCACAACGAGAGGCCAGGCAAGTGGATGCTTAACTCCAAACAAAACAGAGCAACCCGCAAATGAAACACTCTCCGTACTCCTCGCTGGCCCAGCATGCACTCTTTTAACTAGCGACAAGCAGGAGGGGATGGAATTGAGATCACTGGCAACACTAATAAAATCACTGTGCTTCTCTCTCCCTTTTTTTGGAAGAGTCAGAATGGTCCTTTTGAACTATCAAAGAAGGTGGGGGAGAAGCAACATCTGTTCAGATTAAACTGTGTGAATCTTGCTGTTTTAGCTTCACATCTTTCGCAAGGGGTGGGGAAGGTCTCTAGCTTTTCTTTAAAGACTTTGCCGTATACAGGGCCTTTCAGCAGACGATCTCCAAGCACCTTACAAACATTTAATTAAAACTCACAAGCCGCCCCTGCAAGGGAGGTATTATAAACAGGCCTCCGGCTCAAACAGTAGCTCAGCAGCACAAGCGCCTCTTTCTTCCGCACTCCTGCGGCATTCAGCTCAATCGCAGGAACACAGGAGCCGCAGCCCCACCGAGCTCTTGAGATACACCCCAAGCAGCACGGAGCCTTTGACGGGATGGAGGAGGAAGCTCTCAAAGAGCAAGGGGAACGACCGGGTTCAAGGCGACCAGAACTCGGGAAGGGACGCAAAAGCCATCAAAGGGAAGGGGAGAGGAAGGCAGGCACCCCGCAGAGACGCGGCCTGGCTGGAGGAGTCCTCTCCACGGGTCGCTGCGCTGCGCTGAGCCACGGCAAAGAGACAGGTTCTGCTTGTGCCACAGACGTGAAGGCAGATCCGGCCTAAGCATGGTTTGTATCCCTTCCTAATTTAAATACCAAGTATTTCCAAAGCACGCTATTAACAGGGACCAGTTCATCCACCTAACAGCCCTGGAAGGTAGGTAAAATGGAAAACCACATTTTTTTTTCTGGTTACCTATGGTGTGAGACTTCTGCTGGTTGAATTAAACCTATTTAAACAAAAGTAGGTTCAGACATCTGCATTTGTACAGTGTCAGCTGCGAGAAATGAGCTAACATCCAGATGCAATGGCATGTCAGGATTAGCCCAGGCTGGGGCAGGAATGCTTCCATGTATGGAAAAATATTGGAGCAGTGAAACCATAAGCTTGGAGCAGAGCAAAGTGAGAGGCCCTGTCAATGAAGCTGTGGACTCAGGTTTAGAGGATTTAGCAGCTCAGATCTGCCATAAGATCATCAGCACATATTACAATAAATTTCACACGTTTTCCAAAAGGGACTCCCCGAGCAAGGCCGCAAGCGATTGCACGGGTGAGATCCTAAGCCCATTTGTTTGCTCTGGAAGCGGGGCTCAGACCGCTGGGTACAATTAACGGTCTCTGCGTAGGGCATGATCTTGGGGTGTTGACAGAGAAGTTCTGGCAATTCGTGCTCGAGTGTTTCAGAGATCGCTGCTCCTACTTGTCTGCCCGCCCGTCTCTCAGAGGTTGCCTTCTGAATAGCCGGATTTATAAAAGCTAACATGGAGCTGGCTCCTAAGCCGCCATAGTTAGGGGCTGGCACACATGACAAAGCAATGACAGCTAAAAAGAATACGCTGAACTGCGAATTACAGCGACTGTAAGCGAGTCAGCACATGTTTCTGCCAACTCTGTGGGAAGGGCAGTGACCTTCAAGCTGAGGCATTGGGAAAAAAAACACGGGCAATAATCTCTTCAACTGGTCAGGCACAAATCAAGAGGGTTCATTTGTCAGCATCCTGCGTTAACGCTAATGAAGTAATGGTTATGACTTCATCTCTCCAGCGGAAACCTCTTGGGGACCAGGGAGAACTAGAATTTCTCTCTCCAGCTCACTCACACAGTTGCAATTAGTTTCAGTTGTATTCTTCTCTCTTCTGCAAACATTACCTAATTCTCACCCAGATTCTTAAATCCTTGCACTGAAACATAAAACAACGCTCCCTTCTCAGCTGTCAAAGCCCAACCGGGCAGAGATGCCTCCTGGAGGGACACCCTTGGACTGCCACCCCCGTCCCCGGGCTCTCAGCTACAGATGAGTCAAACGGAGCGGACTCTAGTACAAGCTGCCATTTGCCACAGCGACCACAACTGAGTATCTGAGGATGCCACCAGTTACTTTTACATACCTTGAATAGAGAGGAAAAAAAAGTTGATAACTCTTGGCAAATTCATTTTATATAGGGACCTTTGCACTATTTCTCTGTTAATATATTTTAAAGTCAGGTTTGATTTAGCCAGTTGTAAAGACAGAGAAAATGTTTCCAGAAGACTTCGGAGTTTCTCTCTTTGGCTGAGCTGACAAAAGATGCAAGACAGCTCAAATTTCGTACAAAATACATAAAACCATCTCTCACCTCTCTAACTACTCTGTTGCTATACTATTGTGCCTTGCCTGAAAAGTCTGCCTCTGCCTTTCCCCTGGGGTGGCACAGAAAGGGTTTCCCAGCTCTCGGGTAGGGCTGCCGCATTCCTCATTCCAGGCATTCAGTCGGTTTTCAGCGAGCACTTCAAGGTCTGCTCTGCCCTGAGTTTGCTTTCCGAGATTCCACTTACACGCTCTCTTCCTCATACTCCTGCTGGACCGGCAACGCAGTTTGCGGTCTCCGCAGTTACTATGGCACATACCATTTGAAGTACATCGTTCGGGGCTTAGCTTTACAAACCAGGTTCTCTGACGTTCATGCTCTGTGAGCTTTCCAGCGCTCTCCCCGCAGCTCAGGCAGGGAGCCAACACCCTCCGCGCTCCCCTGCGCTTGGTCTGGGGCTCTCCTGCCTTTGTTTCGAGAGCAGAACTGCCTGCTGGGCTCCAAGCAGGGGGCTGATCCCATTGCACAATTTCAGCTAATGCCCTGATGCAACAGCAGCGGTCCGTCAGTCATTCTAAAGAAAGACCGCAAATTCTTTACATATTAATAGTTGGTTTCAATTGTTTGCAGCGCTGAAAGACAGACGTGAGAATATTCAGAAACCATTCCTGCATCTTCTCAGTTCCACCCTTTCATTAATTCTGTGTACTCTAAGCTCAGCCACTAAGACATTACATTTTCTTTGGAAACGTTACATGATGAAGATCTGATCATTGGTCACTAGAGAATCTAACACACTTATGTCTATTCGCTTACTCATCAACTCCACATCTCATTCCCAGCTTCTCCACTGCCCATATCTTTGCTTTGCCACCTATAGATTTAACTCTGTAACCATAATTCTCACCTATACGCATTAGGAGAGAAACAGCTGAACCAGCTTTAGTTACACCTGCGCGGTCTGAGCTCAGCACCGCTAGTGCGCCAGTTAAACTCAGCCTTGCCCCTGCCCTGACCACAGAGCCCACTGAGCACGAACCCAGCCTGAAGAGACGCACACTGCTCCGCCTGCCCCAGTGGCTCTGAAAAACCATCACAGACAGGGGTCGATGCTGTGGTGAAGGCACTAGCCTGGAATTTATTCRGATTAAATTTCCACCTTTGGAATAGACTGGCTGTATGATTTTGCTGGATAGTTAATTTCCTTGTGCCTTTCGTTCATGTTGTCTATTCAAAATACAGATTCTTCAAGGTAGGAGCCTATCATTTGCAACAGCGCAGGTTTGCTTTTTGCAGTCTTAGACAGGTTCCTAAGTGTCTGTGACAAGAGCTGCTCATCTATGAAACAGCTGTAATAAAGCATATCCCACGGCAGGCCTGTAAGATATATCTGGAATTTAAGCAAATCAGATATCCCCTACCTGAAAGTTAAAAAACAAATTAAAAATTTTAAAAAGCCCAACACATTAGTGTTTTTATGTGCCTTTATGTTAAGGCATAAGGACCAGAAGAGAGGAAAACAAACTGAAGGAAATGAGCACACACAAAGGGCAAACCCGAGTGAATCCCACCAGCCCCACCAGGTTTGCACTACTCTCCCCTTTCCTAATTGTCACTATATGGAGATTGCATTAGCACAAAGTCATCTGTCTAGAAAAATGCTTCAAACATACAGTGCATTGCACTGTGATGTGTTATGGAACTGATTTAAAGAATACACACAGCTATAAAGTCATGATTATTCAGCATTCAACCCAGGCTGAAAGCTCAGGAGTCAGCTTGTTATTTGCTGAAAGCAGGGGGGCTGAAATTATCCGTGAATAGTTCAAAGCAGCAGTTAATTCAACATCTCTCCTTTCAAAAGCGTAAAAATCACAGACTCCTGGAGTGTGTAAGCTTTTTAAAAATGACAAACTACTAACTGTCAAATCAAAGCAGCAAACAGAAATCCATATGGCTGATAAGACAAATAGTTGCATTTTAAAGAGTAATTAAGTATCACTTTGGAATATTTTGCTTGGAACTCATTTCCCTGATAAAATATGGGAGGGGAAGGAGACGGGAGAAGGAGGAAGCAATATGCATATACCAACACACCCAAAAACTTCTCACCGTACAAAATGCTCAGGCAAGTGCTGCTCCAGCATGTTCTCTTGGATCCGAGTTCAGCTAGCTGCATTACAGCCTCCAACACCATTTCAGCTTGCCTATATCCACGCAGTTCACATCAAAACTCCAGCAATGAGGAACAGATGATCGCTGTGTTGAATCTGCCTCAACAGGGAGGGGGGTGTGGGGCAGGGGCAGCAATCATTCTGATCTGATCACCAAGAAGCGCAATATCTTTTGACTCTACTTAGATTAAAACCATACCCCAAGGTCTATGCTGGGAACTTTGCTGAAAAAACAGGAATGCAAAACACAGGACTCTACCCAGATGAAATGCAAGAGAGCTGAAACCTTATCCCAGCCAGCATTAGCTAACCTTACCATAAGCTGCTTTGAAACATTAAAAGTATGTCCACAAGAAAGGATCAAAAACCTCCCAACTTCAGAAATCCCTCGACTCTCTCAAAACTTGTATCTGTTAACAACGCACGATTTCGCACCAGCTTTCCCAGCACTGGGAGGTACCTACAGAAAGCTAAGGAGACAGTTTACTGCACTTCCAACTAAAATATTACAAAATTGCTGGAAATTTTAGAACTGTGGTGTAATCACAACCTAAAGGCAACGCAAAATTCCTGCCAGTGTTTCATCACAAACGCCGCAGGACCTGCAGGGTCCAGCACAAGACCCAACCGTAGGCAAGAGTACTAGAAGCTCCCACTGCTTCTCATCAAAAAAAAGCAGGAAGGATAGGAACAAAGCATGGACCTAATCCAGATATCCCTGAGGTCTATGGAACGACGTCCGTGGACTTTAATATGCTTTCAGACAAGGCCCTCAAATATCTGTAATAACCGACTGAAGGACGCAATACACAACACAGCAGATGACACATCAGCAAGACATTTAAAATACTAATTTTCCTCTGCAGAAAGCACGCAGGCAGCCCACATTTTGGATATATGGTGAAATCTAAGCTCCAAGGACGTCAGCAGTGTTTTTGCAACCGACTGTTGCAGGACCTGGGTTTTACACACAGCCTCCAGGCTCGCAGTCTACCGATGCCAGCTAACACTTGCTGGGACATCACTGAAATATTAGGGTCTTTGCATGAGAGAACTGTTAATTGTATGGAGAGTCACCGCACAGCTGCAAAGCTGTATAAAGTGTACTCAGAAATAATTTGAAAAAGCAGCAGCAACAACAACAACAAAAAGAATTTGAGAATGTTTTGGCTCTGGTGCTGTCCTCTCTATGTGGAAATACTGAATAACTATTCCTCACTCATAATTAAAGTTCACTGTTGCCCTTCTCTATAACTGCACAGAAACATGCTCCGTATTTTGCACTCCGTTTTGTAAAGCAGTTACACTTTCAGCTCTCTCAAACATCCTAACAAAGTATTTTTGAGAAGAATTGTGTGCTGATTATTTTAAAAAATAAAGTTGCTACGCTCAGCTCTGCAACCTGAGAGTAACAAATGAAATTGTCAACCATGCATTTTTTAATGAGCATTTTCATTTCAACATCTGGATTAAGATGCCACAATGAAAAACAGCACACGGGCTTCTCTCTGCTCCTTTCATAGATCACCCATTCTTATGTTTCAGAACCAGTGAGTTTCAAAGCAAACAAAGAATCTGTTAGTGCTGCTAATGCCTTGCTTCTTACTCAATAGCCTTATGTCATGAAAAACCCATATTTTTCAAATCTGCATCTCCATGAGCCAAAGATTTCATATACATTCCCACCCCAAAAATACAAAGTCAGGAATACAGCTGAAAGTGATTACCTAGATATTTTTATATGATGAAACCCAAAAGCTGCTTCAAGTGATTTACAAAATTTTCTGTTAGACACAAATCCCACAGCTGTGCTGACCACTTGCCTCCCAGATCTCAGCAGATGGTGATTTCAAACAGAAAAGTTACAAGCCCCTGAAAATCAGGGTATACACTAAACCATAATTAAGGGTGTCCCCCCCCACCCCCGCAAAAACCTTGTGTACACTCTAATTTAATAATATTTCTACCTCCTGTCCACCATCCTTTGCAAAGCCTGCCTTTGGCGTATAGCTAGCACAAGACTGCTCCCCAGCACAGGGCCAGCAGGCCCTGGGCTGYTGTTGCGACATGGGGCACTAGCATCAAACTTGGCACCCTGGGTGTGCCGTGAATCATTCTCACCCGGGTCTCGTTTGCAGAGGTGCCTACAGTAGACGATCCTTTTAAGCAGAGGGAAAGAACAAGGCTTTTTCCTTGGGAAGAGTAAGGACAGCAAATATAACTGAAAAGAAGGAATGAGCAGGTATTTGTTGTAGAAGTCRCAAAGGGATATCTGCAAACAAGCAAGAGGTGGGCCACATTTTAGCATCAGTCCTAGGACCAACCTGCTATTTGCGGTGCTGAAGGTGATGTACTCACAACATGGAAGGGGTATTCTTCTACTGGTGTCCAACTAGGATTGCCTGTTTTGCTAGTCCAGCCACTAAAATAACAAAACCCAAAACTAAGAACTTGCTCCTTTTTCCCTCCTTAGGGTGAAGGAGAGCAGACCTTTTCCTCTTTACAGAAAGAAAGATCACATTCCTCTCTGTCACGGAACTCAGAAAGAGACACGTTTCACATTAGCATGGGAGAAAATACATAAAACCAGGATATACAAATCCAGCTTTAAGATAAAGGAAAACCACTCCTTCCCAACTGAGACACATTACCAATGTATGCAAAATGAGATCCTAAAGCTCTGCTTTCGGATGCTTCATGTCATTTGTCATCAAATAATCACAGAAATATAATGAACATGCTTTGCAGTTATTTAAAACCCGAATAGAATTATTTCAGCTCCACTGGAGCAGTTTTGCTTTCCCAAGAAGACAGKCAACATTCAAGCAGATGCGTAAGTACAGTGCAAAGAGAACAGAAAATAAGAGGCAAAGCACTGAACATACCACTATGGCACAGAGTGGACACTCAACAGAAGTGTAATTAGAAAATCAAGGTGATAAAAGCGAGGAAGAAGACGAGGCCAGATAAGTAACAAATAAATACAAGGGCAAATGGATAATGACAAAAGATAAACTGCTTCTCCCCCAGTGCAGATCCACTTACAGCTCTTCTCTTCCAACTCTTTTTATGTGGTGTACATGTGAAAGAACAAAAACATACGCCTACTTAACAGAGAACGTGGCCAATATTTCAACAGGAGCAACCAAGACGGCACACAGCAACACAGCCCGTACAACACAGTACACTTCTGTCCCCTTCCAAGAGGCTCTGGGCCACAAACCTTCAAAGAGCACCCAAATCCACCCTCAGAGCTCACAGCCCCAAACCACGCTACGCCAGAATGGAGAATGGACTTTGATAACAGCCAAAGTCTCTCTAGCCATGGGAGAGAGGCCGGAGGGGAGGAAGTTGCTCAGCAGAAGGGGAAGGATCGGGTCCCCCAGACAGATGGGAGGGTGCTGTCCCGTCACAGGCGCTTGCATACATCAGGGCACGTAGACAGATGGGGACTGTTTACGTTACYAAGGTTTGCAGTGCCTTGGGTAGCAATCAGGAATTAAAGCTGTTATTAAATCAACCCTCCAAAACTTGAGCAGCTGTTCATGCAAACAGATAACAACAGGGTAATGTTAAACCAAAACCCCAAATATAACAAAGACATAGATCAACATCTCTCTCATGTTCTACTCAGCAACTCCAACCATTATCAGAGGACAAATCAATTATCAACAGCTGCTTATAACTACCCAAATCCAGGCCTGAACAGCCTAATGGAGGGATGTGTATCAAAAGTTAAAGGCCCAGAATCTCATTTAGCACATAATGGTTTTGTTCTCAAAAAAAAACAGTAATGTGGCTCTCTGTGGCTCAGACGAAGGCATAATGCCATCCTCTTCATTAATCAAAGGCCTTTCCCATGTCCAGATGTTTGCTGATTTCTACTGCTCTCTTTTATTACTGGTTTGGAGACAGAAATTGCCATAGCCTAAAATTATCCAAATTTGACTGGTTGTTGCAAGAAGCACAGACTTTTATGGCCTTGGTAACTGCAACATGGCATTATTAAGTTACTGAGGAGTTCTATGAAGAGTGCCTGTTTTCTTTGACAACCCATACTACTTTCAACAGTAACCATAAGAATAAGATTATATTTTACATTTAGGACTGTGGGAATTTTACTGCAAGCTGAGAAGGAGGCTTTTTTTTAAAAAGCACTAACAATGCCTGGGCTTCAGAAGAGGGAGAGACATAAGCAAATTTAGAGTACACCAGAGAAGGAAAATGTGTACACTGATAAATATTTCAGTATGCCTGACAAGCAGGAAACCAGCACCATAATAGCTGCACTATTTATTCAATAACTCTGAGCAACAAAAATGATGCTATAGGCAATACAGGATAGCATGTCATCTCTCCCCAAAGCTTTTACGACCTCCGTAGATAAACTAACCAGCCCACAAGAACGATAAGTGTTGGCTGGATGGGACCTCTAGAGATCTACCAGCCCAGCCTCCTGCTGCAGCGGGACCATCACCAACACCAGACCCGTCAGCTGAGGCTTCGCCTAGCCAAGCCCTGAAAGCCTCCAAGGACAGAGACTCCGCAAACTCTCCGGGGGCTGCGGCCGAGAGCGCAAGGATAAAGTTCAGCTCCCTGCCTGATTTTCCCACGTCTCTCTCTCTCTCTCTCTCTCTCTCTCTCTCCCCTACCTCTACTGCATATCTCTAAGATGCCCTCCAGTAAACCTATATAATTCTCTGGGGCTTGTCTCGTATTAGGTTTAAGAATAGCCCTTAGTGCAAAGGAACCACAACTCAAAAGAGTCTACTGTCTACATTTTTTTTAAATACTTTTGGTTTTAAACAAATTAAGCCTGCAAGGTACTGAACATATGCTAGACATCCCCAACTCTTGCTGGCACGTATTTGAAAAATAGAAAGTTTGTGCTTTTCTAGAGAGTCAGGTCATTAACCCAACTATTTAAAAATCAGCCTATTATACAAGGAAACTTCTAACTGCCTGAACTACAGGTTATAAATCTCCTGTTTAGAAATCTGATATCCTGACATAATTGCCCTTATAACTTACAAATAGGTTCTCTGTTATCCATAGATTAAACTTCCTCCAAAGCTACATCACATCTGCTTAGTTTTGAAAATATACAGCACAAGCTTCAATTACTTTACACTCCACACAAAAATAATCCTGAATTTAACTCAGGGTTTCTTGGAATAAGAATTTAAGACCCCATAATCTTTTTATTTCATATTTTCTTGCAATCTAATAGATGGAAGTACTGGCCAGAATGTAAAATTAATGCCACTTTCCACTGCTATGATTTCCCAACAATGTAACTATGTCATAGTGGAATTTTTAAAGAAAATATGTCAGGCAAAGTCCCACCATCTAAATAATCTAAAATGTTCTACAGGGAAATGGCCAGCTACTAATTGGAACCACAATCTTTTCATACCCCTATAGTAAAAGGGTTTATTTTTGTTTTGAAAGAAACTGACATTAAATTGTAATTTCTCCGAAGGACAAGGCTTCCCTTACAGCTCCCCTGGCCAAGGAAACAGCTCACAGGCCCCACTCTGCGACCAGTCATGCAGGCTCCCCGTTAGAAGAGCCTTGACTTCCGAGCGCTAAACTGGGGGCCTTCAGCAGAATCATCCAGGTGCATAAAGTTAAACACGAGTGAGCTTTCGCAGAACCGGAGGCTCAGGGACAACAGCTACGGCAAGTGAGCAAACAGCAGAACCTGGGTTTCCAACTACCTGCCCTTCTTTCTAGGGGGGAGGGCATCAAACAGCAAACCCCGATGACCGTAAACTTTCCCTAAAACGGCTCCTTTGCCTAACAAACAGAGCACCCACAAGGCTCTGTGGACAGAAGAGGGTTCAGAGGCTCTTTAAGGAAAAAGCAGCCTCCTTCATCCTAGGTATATTGGAGCAGAACCCAAACACATGGGACTTTTGAAATGGGATCAGCTGTCTTTCAGCCCGGGCCCATCTGGACTCTCAGGCAGGGATTTTAATCAAAGCTCCAGCCGAAGCATTCAGCAGCGAGTCCACCTCACTCGAAGCTCCACAAACTCCCGTTTCTCCTCCGTGCACAGGGAGCAATGCTGACAAAAAGGAATTCGCTCATCACGCAGCCCAGAAATACCCAACGCCTTCAAATGCTCAAGTGTAATTACGCTCTAAAAAGATGTTTAGAAATGACACTGTGGGGCACCATCGTTTTAATTATTTCTCAATAGCTTTCCTAGAAGATTAGATTTGTAAAGACTTGCCTTTTTTTTTTTTAAAGCATCAACATTGCAAACTCATACTGGAATCTGAAAATCTAACCTTTGCCTTCCTATCTCTTGGAGCCTTCGTTCTCTGTGTTTTACAGAACCCTTTCTGTCCGATATTTGTCCATCTTTTAGACTAGAGTCTTCAGATTAAGGGCTGTCTGTATCTTGTGGTGTATCAAGCGCATCAGCCTTTAAAGAAATACGAATAACGAACAGCACCACACGGATTCAGCTGGCAGCTCTGCCAGGAATTCCCGAACTCGCTAGGTCCGACGCACTTTTCAGCTGCTGAACGGCCTCTCGGCAGCCAACAGAACCCGCAGCTCCGACTCCGCATCCCGGTCCGCGCCGACAGCCCAGCGGAGGCGATGGGGATCGGTCCCCCTTGGAAGCGTCTGCCCAGCGCGCCCAGCGCTCCTGCACCCAACCGCACAGCTGGGGCCTGTGTTGGCGATGCTGAGCTACGCCAGGTCCCTCCACTGGCAAGAGCAACCGTCTGCGCTAAGTTTTTAGCGCCGAGGTTCCGTTTTGAGGAGCGATTTCTCACAGGCGACGCTATAAATAACACGGCGGCCTTTCCCCCCGCCCGAACCGCGCGTCCGTCCCTTCCGCCGCTTGCGGGAGACCCGCTTTTACCYCAGGAAAGCGGCTCCGCGCACGGCAGCACCGTGGAATCGCCCCCCTCCCCCCCCGCAGCCGCCCCCCTCAGCGCCGCCGCGGGGGCTGAGGAACTTTCTGGAAGGCGCCGCGCCACGCGCCCGCCCGCAGCCGCGCACACAAAGCCCGGCGGCGCGGGGGGGGGGGCGCCCCGACCCCGGCCTCAGCCCCCCCCGGGGCTCCCCCCGCCTCACCTTGCGGTGCTTGTCGGCGAAGGGCAGCGCCAGCCAGGGCATGGCCCGCACGGCCTCCTGCCACTGCTGCTGCTCCTGCTCGGCCGACACGAAGACGATCTCGAGGCGCTGCGCGCCGCCCGCCGCCGCCGCCGCCGCCGCCGCCTCCCCCTTGAAGCGCCCGTAGAAGGCGGCCAGGCTGGCGCCGAGCTGCGCGCAGGGGCCGCCGAGGCTGCAGCCGAAGTAGAGCCCCACCAGCGAGACCCCGCGGGCGGCCAGCGCCGACACGGCCACCTCCTCGCCGTCCGCCGCCACCAGCACCTCGCCCAGCACCTCGGCCAGGCCGCCCGCCATCGCGCCCCGCGCGGCC
>NW_020449697.1:0-37430 GCF_003343035.1 Apteryx rowi | reverse complement strand
GCTCGGCAGGGCTAAGGGAAGCTTCCGAAGGCCCGCGGGATAAGAAAGCGCTTCCCTCCTTTGTTCCCAAAGGAAAACGGGTAAATACGTGTTTACGCTTCGCGGTGCCGCACCGAAAACCTGAGCGCCGAATCAAGGCAAATAAAAATACTTGCTTGAAGGACACGCTGCTTAGGCAAAAGCACGGCACACACTATCTAAAGGGGGCGCGGCATAAAAAACAGTTAGAAAAATGCAGATTTTTACTTGTTCTGTAGTTCAGAGCATCTTACTTCTGCTCTGTTAATTAAAAATGGGGTCAGACAAACTGAAATTCTGAAATCCAGAAGTGTAAACACCACTGAATTTGGCTTCATTGAATTACAGTGTCCTCTGGCTGAAATACAGAAAGGAAATAAAGCATAAACAGTGACATGCAAACCGGGCTTTAAGGCTGTTTGCTTTTTATAATCAAAGTTTGCAATCTGCAAACACGCAGCATGTGCTGCGGGCCTCGTGCCGGCGGCACAGCTTCCCCCCGCCGCAAACCCCTCTGCGCCGGGGCCGCCACCAGCCCTTCCCCGAGCACGCTCCTGGCAGCACGAACAGACCTGCGAGTATTGGCACGGTTAAGTCCAATATATGGATTTGGGGGTTTTAGGTTGGAAACTTTTGTTTTAGAACATCTGCACGCCTTTCCCCAGACATGCGTGGATGTGTAGACGCTATAGCCACACTGTGAGGAAAGCGTGTACGTAAGTTATATGCTTTATGCCTTTCTACTCTTTGAAAGAGCCCCAAAACAGCAGTCTTAAATCTTGCTAGCTACTGTAAAAGACTCCTTTATTTTTGCAACACGTCCTTATATGACTTTTCATTTGGCTTCTTGTTGCTGCTTTCAATTTTATTTCAAATTATTGTATAGCATCCAGAGCCATTAGGGGAAGTTTTATAAATACAATTAATTATCATTATTATTATTACAACATTACAATCTCTCTTTTCTTTTGCCAAGACCTGCTCCCTAGAGGTGATTCAAAGCAAGAGGAGTTTTGTCTTGTTTTTATTTGTCCTGCCTTATCTGCCTTAATTAAGTATTTGGGCTCTTTAGGGCAGGGAAGCTGTTTTAAGTCTGCAGCCCTGAACTCCAGACAAGCCTATGTGGCTATATAAATACTCTGCTGTAAAAATAATATTTATGGTCACAGTCAATTTGTCTGACCCCATTTTGAATGAACAAAGCAGAAGATCCTCCGAAATACAGAACAAGTAAAAAGTATTTCCCTCTCTTAAAGAACAAGAAAATAAAACGAGGAAACAGCTGTACTTATCTGACCACCACCACTAACCTGAGTATGGCTAAACTGTGGTTAAACCATGCAAATGTTTGCAAGTCTTGTCCCCACGAGCGGCTGGATGCCTCTTCACACGCTGACTCCACAGCAGAATCAGAGCGCCCGTGTCTGAACCAGCCTGATAGATCAGACCTGAAGAGGCAGAAGGACTTCATGGGGCTTTTAATAAAGTTTCCTCTCCTCAGAGAGATGCTGCCAATCTGCATTTTTCTAACTACTGTTTTTTGTACTGCGCCCCCTTTAAATAGTGTGCACTGTGCTTTTCTGTAAACAGCATGTCCTTTAAGCAAATATTATTATTCGCCTTGATTTGTTTCCCCCACAGTCAGTGTTTGTTAGGGTCTTTCTGCAAGAAAAACAACTACAGAAGTTTTCCAGGAGAAAGTGAAACTGATTCGTCTCAAAATGTTGTCAAATAAACAAAAGAAACTTTGGGGAAAAGGAAACACTTTCATCACTAGCTTCCTCCTGTTCTACTAATCTTGGATCTTAATGGAAACTAGTGAAAGTACCAGATTTTTAGAAAGAGCTGGTGGAATCGTGTTAAAACTGCTGTGGATGAATACATTTTAAGCGCTGTACCCGTGCAGTTAATAAGGCTCAAGTGACATCTACTGGCTAAAGGCAGCAGGGTTGGGATTTACATTTGCAAAACAAGCATTGAACCAGACTGCAGAATAGCAGCGATCCCACAACGTCAGACGCTTTTCCAGACCGAGGCGAAGGGGAGCCAGCACCTCCCGAAAATTCATATTTGTGCCCAGGACCTACAATGCATATTTACAGGTTACCAAACGGGTGTGTGGCTCTGCCCACAAAACCAGGGCTTAAAGATGAGTGCTGCCAGTCCTGCCCACAGCGGTTAGGGGCATAAGCAGCAATTGCAAATTGAGCAGGGTTCACACTTCCTGTTCTAATTGGAGAAGCTTTTCATGCTTTAATGGTTTCTGCCCAAAGTTGATGATACAAAGGTGTGGTGATATATGCTCATCAGCTTGAGCAAATTAAACCCCTGGGATCAAAAAGAAAAAAGAAAGGTATGTTGGGGGTGGTTTTTAAAGAGGAGCAGTTGAATTACCCTAAAGCCATAGATTAAAAGAAGACATAAAAGAAAACTCCTTTTCACCGCCAGCAGAAAGAAGCAGCCTGGTTAATCCTGATCTTTAGGAAGGCAGCTTGCCAGGAGATGCCGAGAAGCTCCTGGTTGCTTCCCAAACATGCAGAGAGTCGTAAGGGTGTGGGCAGGCAGCAGCGCACGGTGGCGGGTGCACGGCAAAGCAGAGGCACAGAGCAACTGCAAGGCTTGCAGATGCCACTGAGACTCCAGATTTCTCCTTGCTCTTTTTAAACAAACACTGCCTCTTGGAAAAATTCCATCTGTTGTGACCATCAGTTACGAGCTTTTCTACAACCCTCCTTCCAGAGGCATGACTTCGCTAGCAAGGTAGGGCAAAGAAAAGGTGTGGACAGTTCTGTTTCTGTGGCCTTGTCTACACCAAAAAAAACCCATCTGTTTGATAGCCACTTTGTGTGGCAGAGCTCAAGTGAGCATCCCGCCCCAGCATACAGTCTCTGCTACTGTCCACCTCCTCCTCTGCTCCTTCGGTCCCCTTTCCTATTGCTATTTCACCCTCCCTCTGTTATGGGAGGATGCAGTCGCTGGCAGTAAGAGCAACCAGGAACCTAATGTTCGAGCTGCACACTCCTGAACCAGGGCGAGTCGGCAGCTTCCCTTCGCAGGCAGGAGTCAAAACCTTTCTGGCAGCCATATAGCTGTAGTTCCTGTAACTGCTTCACTACAGCAGCAGCCAGCATCACTTAAAACATTACTGAAGGCTTTATACCTTGGGGACGCAGAAAGCAGTGGAAGGATGCTTTGCCCGGGTCTGAGGAAGCCACATCAATCCACAAGATGAATTTGGGAACAGTTACACAGCCTCTATCTGCTGACAGACAGTGGCTCTGAGCATGTGATCCTATGATGCAGTACTTAAATAAAAAACATTTTGATTGCAAAAGGCTCTTTAGTTTTTAATTTAGCTGTATCCTGAACTCCAAACTGCGCAGAGGGGAGGGGGTTTTCCATGGCATCTGGACATCAGCCAGCAGCAGGGTCTCTTAAAAGAAAGGGACACTCCTCAAACAGTTAAGCATTTAACATAAATCCATTGTGTTCTGACATTTTTCTTATTTGGTAGCTCTTAATCTTAATGGTTCCAGACATGGTACATTTGTGTGTTTTATTTTAGTAACATGATGTTGGCTGCATTTCAGAATATGGACACACATATCTAGCAAAAGCTCTGGATAGTCATCCTGCTGGGAATCTGCAGAGAAAAGGCCTAATCCTGCTCTCCTGATGATGCAAGCAAATGCAATCGCTCTCCCTTCATCTGCTTTCTGCTGGATTTACATCAGCACCACTGAGAACTGCACTGGGTCCCAGCTGTTGAAACCAGCTCCAACAGGGCAGGCCATCTGTGTGCTCCAGATGGTTTATAGCCAGTCACACATTAACTCCTTTAAACAGGTCTTTGTTAAGGTATCGGGCTTCCAAAACACTGCTCCAAATTCACTGGAGGTCTAACCTACGGAGTCCAATGATGTTATGCTCCGGAGGAATTTGACCCTTCAAATTCTTCTAACTGGTGTTGCAATATAGTTAACATCCGGATGGACGAGGGCAGCTGGGTTCTAGGCTAGCAGTACCTTTGACCCTCCCCGTCTGTCCGGGGGGCTCTGGCAGATGAGCCCTGCCGAATCTTGCGGGGCAGCTGACGAGCTCCTTGCCCCCGTCACGAGAGGGAAGGAGCAGACGTGCCTGCAACCTGTGCAAGCTCGCACTGATTTACATCCCCCTGGGCAGCTCCAGCGCTCGTCCAAGAACGGGGAGGCTGAAGCACCGCCAGTTCTGTCGTGCCTGCAGCAAAACAGCCCCGCTCTGCAGCGGGATCTCAGGATATCCCTGCCCATCCATCAGACCTGGTCCTGGGGTGCCTGTGCTGCTTCCCAGCAAGATTTCCCTGCAGGACTGAGAGCCACGTGTGACCACGGACACCCAAAATAGCCCCTCTGAAAGCAAATCCTTTGACTTCAAACAGCAGCAACAAAACCCTACAAGAAAAGGGTTTTCAATCACAGTCTGTCCGTGTGTTGGGATCTCCGGGGGCCGGTCCCAGCACCTGGCTCCTGGGACTGGAAGGTAACGTTTCTCCCCTCTGAAAAGCCAGGTTTTTATTCTTCCCAAAGTCCTTTTCCCCAGGTTTCTGACTGATTCGCTCCCTCCTCTTTGCCAAGCCAGGGTATTGATCTCAGCAGGATCACAAGCAAACTTCAAAGGGCCTCACACTTGCGCTGCTTGTTGAGGACCGTGAATGGCACCAATCTGAGCCTTATCGTTCCCCTCCCTGCCTCCGTGTGAGATAACGCGGCCACAGGAGCCTCTGGCCATCACGCAGCCGGCCAGGCGACAGCAGCCAGACTGCCAGGCGGGACGCACATCTTTCACCGCTAACAACTTCCATTTCTTCAGAGCTGCCAACAGTGCGCCACCCCGTAGGCAGCATAAACTCCCGGACACGCAGCAAACCGTCCCGCTGCTCTGCCGGCTGCGCGCTCGGGCAAGCGGCAGAGGGAAGGGAAGGATCACGGCGGGAAGCGGCAGCCCCAGCCGTTTGGCCCTGTGCTGTTCGAATCAAACTCCAGCGCGTTGCTGGAGTTCTGCTGTCTCTTGCCTAGCACGAGATTGAGGTGACATCAGCCTCTTTTTCTTCAGCCCATTCCCCCCCCTCAGAAGCTGTAGCTGAGATTTGCACGCCGCCTGTCTAACATCGGCATGAAAATTTCTATTCAGCCCTTCTTTTCAGTGGTGCTGAGCAGTCCCATCTGCATCCGAGTGCACTGGATGGTGCGAGTGCTGAGCACTTAGGGCAAGAAAGGCCTCAGGTGTCTGAAACATTAACATAAGTCTGACTTGAAGTGTCTGTGTCTGAAAACATTGGCCCAGAGCGTTTCCATTCTGCAAGCGACTTTGTCCCTTAGGGACCAGACCAGAAAGGGGACAGTCCCCTGCAACCAAGGTCCTTTCCCCTGCTGAGAAGGAGCAACATCAGCATGCTCCGATGAGGGATGTTGGGGTACGTGTTTACCTGAACTCAGCCTGTGGCAGCTGCAAAGCAAACCGGGTCACCCGAACCACGTAGGGTGGCTCACGGGGGTGTGAACGCCGCCTAAGGAAGAGGAAACCGTTCCGAAGTTAAAATATGCTCTCAAACCATTAACTGAGCTTCCCATCTTTACACTGTTCTTTCCCCGTTTATGGAAAGGTTTTGGTGATCYGTGAAGGAAATTGTCTGGCTTCATTGTGAAATGTGAATTTCTTGAAGAAACAGCTTCCAGGGAATTTTGCAAGATGCTGTTTCCCCCTTGATTACTACCAAAACGAGCAGGAACTCAAGGACCAGACCGCAGCAGGATCAGACACTCTTGTCACGAGACACCCTGATTTCATCAAGGCACATAAAATCAGTGCGGATATGCCTCACCGCTGCTACTACGCAATTTTTCCTGATGTCATTTTATATCCAAAAGGGCAAGAGGGTAAGTGAAACATTAACGAGGCTTTACATTCCTGAGCAGTGACATCACAGCCGTGGGACACCGGGGCGTCATTTGAGCAGCTGTAAAACCAGACCTTGCTTTCCACCRTAATTTTCCATGCATTAGAAATAGATTCGGTTACAGGTACTCCRGTACAAGCACCTGCACTTAGGTAGGATTTCACTCCCCTAACAACCCAAGCTGCCACACGGCCCCTTCTCGCCAGGTGCCTTTGGCCCTGGGGGATGTGCGGGAAGCCCCTGCCTTTAAAGCGGTAAATTTCCCCCAACCTCCCCTGCTCGGCCTCCAGACACGCCACCGCCGCAGAGGCCAAGCCCCTGGCCCCTGCGCAGGGGGACGCAGCCCTGGTGCCAGGCAGCAGGTCCCCGTCCCTAGCCAGCGCGCGTGGGGAGGGTTCCCAGCCCCTGGCACCCCCCCGCCCCCCGGCGGGGCGCACGGAGGGGTCCCCAAGAGCCACAACTTCGGACGGGGACAAGCCCCGCTCCCGGCCCCACAGCCCCTCGCCTCCCCCCGTGCCGTGCCGGTCCGGTCCGGTCCGGTCCGGTCCGGTCCGGCCCGGTCCGCCCCCAGGCGGCAGCCCCGCGGCCCCAGCCCGGCCGCCGGGGGCGGGGAGGCGGCGGGGCGGCCCCGGCCGTGCCCATAAGGCGGGCGGCGGCGGCGGCGGCCGTGGCGGCGGCGTGGCCCATGGCGGCGGCGGCGGCGGCGGCGCGGTGCCTGCGAGGCGCCCGGCGCCTCCTGCCCGTGGGCGCCCGGCGGGAGAGCTGCGAGCTGGCCCGGCTRGCGGGGCCCGTGGTGAGAGCCGGGGCGCGGGGCGCCTCGCCGGGGAGGCTGGCGGCGGGAGGGGACGTGGGATGCGGCGGCAGGGAGGGAGGGAGGGAGGGAGGCGCTGTGTGAAACCGGGGCCGGCCGCGGGGAGCCGGGAGCTGTCCCGATGGGACGGCGCCATCCCTGCCCCGGCGAAGGTCGCCTCCCTGACGGGGGCGCGCGGGAAATGGCCGCCGGGCGCGCGGGGGGTAACGGTCGCGGCGCGCGGGGGGGGTAACGGTCGCGGCGCTGAGGGAGGCGGCGGCTTTCGAGGCAGCCCTGCCGGCCGCCGGGCGCTGCGCCGGGCTCCAGCGCGGCTGCTTGATGATTTCCTTCCAACCGGCCCGCGGCTTGCGCCCTGAAAGGGACAGCGAGGTGGTTTCCCCCTTAATAACCTAAAGGGCTCGGAGGCGCCGAGCTTTCTGTGCTGTCTCAGCTCATGCCTTTGTGCTTGTCTTGACCTGCTAGCTAATTTGCTTAAGGCCCAGCTAGAATTAACGCACATTCACTTATTCCTTAGTTGTCATCCACGTGTTTGTTCTTTGTCACAGGAATTCCTGTCCATTGAGCCAGCAGCGGCTCTGGCAGGACCTGTGAATGTGGCTTTAGAGGAGCAGTGGATTTGGGGGGGGGGAGGGGGGTGTTTAAGCCGTTTAAATTGTCCAGCAAAACCTGGCTGCAGCCCCTGGCTCTGCCACATTGCCCTCATGTGACCTTAGGCAAGTCACGGTGGTTGACGCCTGCTCTGCGGCCGGGCCTCCCTAAAAGACGCTGAGTGCTGAGGCACCCTAAGGCGGGCTCTCCTCAAATCCTTYGTGGATTGAGGTGCATCTGCAAGAAGACAAACCCTTCCCCTCTCCCATCTCTGTGGAGCCGGACTGACTGCGCAGCACTGAGCACATCCCGGCTCCCCTCAGTGCACCGCCACAGTCAGAAATGGGCCCTGGTCTAAATCCATCAAACATTAAGTTTTGTGACTTGAATCTTCTACTCCATCYGGTAAATAAGTACCAAGTGAAGAATTTTTCTGAGACCTCCTCTCTGACATCAGAGCACTAACCTGCTGTGATCAGACAGCASAGGAAGTAAAGTCTGGTTTCTCTTTCTGTAGCTGAATCCCTCAGCCCCAGCTCGGTCCCCACAGYGGTTTTACATTTGGTTCAGTATATTTTTCCATATGCCCAGATAACCTCAAAATCAAACCTAAAGCTGCCTTCCAGGTGGAGCTGTTGTCAGTAAATGCTCATTTTGTGTCAATTCCTGTGCGGGAACAACCGTGGAGGTACAGACCCCTCCTGTGGGGATTACTCACAGCCRGCTGAACGTGCCCGGGCCGTTCAGGAGGAGGATGGCATCTGCARGCAGCAGTGGAAGGTCTGCAGAGGAGCAGGCTTTGCTCTGCTCTTCCTCCAACCCCACAGGAGGTGGCTCTCCAGCAGCTGCGGGCTCCCAGCTTGCAAACCGCTGGGAGGAAAGCAGTGTGAGTGAACACTGGGCACGGTTCCCGGCTATGCCCACCAGTCAGCAGGGTATAAACACCTCTAGCTCCTACCAACTGGTCCTTGCTCTGCCACAACCCTGTGCCTTGGATACCTGCAGAGGGGCTGCCCTCTTGCCAAAGGGAAAAAAGGTCTTGAGTGCAATCTCCGCTACAGTATCTTTAGCCCTTTCTATAGCCCCTGGCTAGGAACAAGCAAGCTGGACTTAGCATTCGTCCAGGAGGAGAGGACAATGTGGTTTGGGGAGAAGAGTTTTCCCCTTAGCATAGCAATAACTCAGATACATATAAGGGTAAAAGAATGTTGGTTTTTTTGCACTCTACACTGCTTTCTTACTGGAAAAGAAGATTTTTAATGGGTCTGTTAAACCCTGTGTAAAACAAAGTCATCTAGCAGATTGACTATGTAATGCCTAAATTCCACAGGGCAGGCAGCGGACAGCTTTAGGACACAAAGAAAGCCACCTGGAGCATCTGAGACGCCTAGTGCTGGCTTGTCTGCCCCAGGCAGCGTTTGCTGCAAGAGGCAGGCAGACAGGGAGTGCCTCTTGCTACAGGGACCGGTTCCTAGGACAGCAGAGCCCTGGCCTCAAGGCACTGCTGTAACACCAGGGAACTTGGACTGTTCACAGTCCGACTCCTGGGGCAAGGTGGTGTTTGTCAAGCTGCAATCAGCACTTACCTCATGGTCTCTTTCTCCATCTTAGTTCGTAGCCCAGCTGCTGGGTTTCCTGATCAGTGTGGTCAGCTCCATATTCTGTGGCCATCTGGGGAAAGCTGAGCTGGATGCTGTGACACTGGCTGTGTCCGTAAGTATTACTTTTTCTTCTCTCATTTAAAAGCATACAAATTGTGTGCTCCCCTCAAAAACTAAAAAAATTCCTGGAGCAACGCTTACCTGAGAACCCCATGTTTAAGCACAGCCTGATGCAACACTGACACTGCACCTACCAAATTGCTTTTGCCCAGAGCGCAGCCAGGGGATGTAAATGATTGTGCCAGCTCAAGGCCAGCASCTGGGCAGGGAGCTTGAGCCTGTGACCCAGCTCTTTGAACCTGCCACACCTAGGCATGTACCTGCAGCTAGGAATAGCACTGTTAGTGGTCTTTTAGATATTTGGCCTTTGCTGGAGGATCYTTTCCCGCAGCAGAAGAGGGAAGAGCCTATTTGGATAACATTTATGTGTTATTCTGAGAAGTAGAGAAGGTCTGGAAACTGCCCAAAAACTCATAGCAGAACTGTCTCCCCACCCAGCTGGGAGGGACACAGTGCTTCGGGCCAGATCCCCTGTGACCCTCCCTCGCAGCCCAAATTACCTCTCTCCTCCAGGTTATCAACGTGACAGGCATCTCCATTGGCTCTGGTTTAGCCTCAGCATGCGACACGCTGATGTCCCAGGTCAGTAGCTGCTCCCCGTTTTGTGCCTGCTGAGGGTTCAACATGGTGGTGTCTTGCCTCCTATGCAGCATGACCTAGGCACAGAAGGTGGGAGGATGGCAGCTTCCAGCCAGCCTGAGGCTCCAAATGCAATGTCTGGAGCTTGCTCTCCCCATGTGGGACAGGAGGGGCACAGACTAGGAAGGGATGGGGCTGAGCCAGACTCCCCAAGGAGCCCTGGGTCATGCCTGGGTAGCAAAGGGATGTGCATCCCCGCTGAGGTCCAGTTAAATCTAACCAGCCCAGTGCTAGCTGCTGCTGGGAGTGGGGGAAGAAACTGCATTTAATCGGCCTGTCGCTGCTTCTGGACCAGAGCATCTGCCCAGATCCTTTCCCCCCAACCTTAACTCTGACCTTGGTGCTGTCTCTCCACTCAGATGTATGGTGGCAAGAACCTGAAGCAGGTGGGAACCATCCTGCAGCGGGGGATCCTCATCCTGCTGCTGTGCTGCTTCCCTTGCTGGGCTATCTTCATCAACACCGAGCGGATCCTCCTGCTCATCGGACAGGACCCCGAGGTCTCCAGGTCAGGGGTGAGATCAAGTCTGACCCCTCTCTGGTCTGCAGTGTGTCAGGTGTCAGCCCTCCAGGCTCTGAAGACTCTGATTCAGACAGGTCTTTCCAAGGCTCTGGTGGGGGGGGGAAATGAACTCTGGGATCTTGCTTGCCCACAGGGCCACCAGAAACCAAGGTTATGGGTCTAGGGGCCCCTGAACCTTCTCTGGGAACCTTTAGGGTCCCCAGGCCAGCATGCCTAGGAGGTGAGGCACTGCTGGGGCCTCTGTCTGTGTCCTCTGYAGCAAGAGGACTGCAGCGATWGCCCATYGCCATTCAAGCTTGCTGCAGATAAGGGTGGCAATGGCTGCTTTATCTCCTCCAGCCCTTCTGGACTGGCATTTGGCTGTGGTTGGGTTGCTGCATAGTGTTGAAGTCAAGGCTATGCAGGATTTGAGTGCATCCCTGCGTGGTTTGGCTCTTGCTTTCCTGTATCATTAACTGGGGCAACAACTCTTTTTCCAGGTTAACGCAGGTCTACGTGATGATCTTTATCCCAGCTCTTCCTGTAAGTTGCTGCTAAAGCTATTACAAGCTCTATCTCCCTCAGTAACGTTTCGGGGAAGGAGGGAGGGTCTTTGCTCTGTGGATCACAGGGCAGCATGATTTAGGGTTTTACAATGGGTCCCTTGATCTTAGGCCTTAACAGATGTGCTCTGRCCAGTGGCTGTTGGACTAGCAAACATGCACTCTTTCATCTTACTGTGCAAAGGCTTTTACTGCAGGCCACATCTCTGCACAATAAATAACTGTCTACAGACATTGGAACCAGGGGCTTCACGGCTTGCTCTTAGCTCAGAGATAAAGGCTGCAGGTTGCTACTAGCACACGCTCGTAGCCGCCTGGTTCTTGGCTAGTTACTCTTTCTGAAGAGACTCCCCTAAGACAGGGAGCAGTACCCCTAGAAAACAAGTCTGTAGGTTATTCCTTTCTTCCAAGATTTACAGGCTCTCTCGTGCTGATGGGGAATCTTGGGAGATCTGCAGTTTGGAGACTGATCTCTCATCCTGGTGGGAATGGAGAGGGTTAGTGTCCAGCCAAGGGGAGGGATGGTGCTGCTCTGCAAGGCAGAGATTCTCCTCAGGGCCCAGCAAGGGAAGCTGCTTTGTAGTCTGCCTTTTGTTACTCCCGGCTTGGGGTTCAGCAGTGCCAGCAGCCACCGAGCTTAAAACAGACCACAGGACCCACGTACTGTTGCAACGTGCCTGGCTGTGGCCTCCTGACAAGGCGGCGGGAGGAGCTGAGGAAAGGATTTATCCGTGAGTGTTAAATTGTAGCTGGCTGTTGAACCATAGCGGCACCAGGGTTCCTCTCTTGTGCGGGGCGGTGGCGAGGGTTTCCGGACTGCCTGGAGAGCGTGCGGCAGTGCTGAGGAAATGAATCCTTACTTTTGCAGGCGGCGTTTCTGTACCAGCTGCAGACAAGATATTTACAAAGTCAGGTATTGTGTAACTAACTGGGCTCTGGGCCACAGATTAAAGGTATTCCTAGGAACGTAGATAAGTTTGGTGATCTAAGTTCACTCTGTCTTGGGGAGCGCTGGGTTGAGAAACGTCTGATCTGTAGTCTTCAGCCAGCCCTGCAAAGCAGGGAGAAGCCATGGGGACCAGCCTTGGATTGCTACAGTCTCCCCATCGCTGCCTCCCAGTTCTCTGCACTGAGTTGATTGCTCCAGCTCTTGCGCCCTGCATGCTGCTTTCTGCCTGTCTAACACAATCCTGCTTCACCTGCAACAGGAGCCCTCCTTTTGGCTTTCTCCTTGGGCATTGCGGATCGTCTCCGCAGTGTTCGCTGGATGACAGCAAGGGTCTGTGATGGCTGTGGGTTTGGGCAATGCTGGGAAAGCAAACTCCAAAGTCTCTTTGGCTTCCAGGCGATCATTTTGCCTCAGGTGATTACGGGTATTGCAGCCAACATCCTCAACGGGGCCATGAACGCCATCTTTCTGTATGCACTGAAGCTGGGCATGGTGTAAGTGTCAGCAGAGGTGGTGGCAGCCTCTCCCTAGGTGAAGGGGATTGCTCAGGGCTGTGGGAGGGTGTCTTGGGTGCCCAGTTCTGCAGCCCTCTGCTCTCAGCCAACCAGCCTGGAAAGAAAAGGCTGGGGGAAGACATGCATGTGCAGGCCTGGCTCATGACCCAAGAGGCAGCAAAGCCTTGTGCATCTGCCTCTTTCCCACAGCTGCCACAAGGCTCCCATGGGTGCCACCAGGTCTCTTCCTTCCCAACCTTGACTCCAACAGATGTTGTTTGTAACCTGTCCATGTTTCTCCCCAGGGGCTCTGCCTGGGCCAACACTGTTTCTCAGTACACCCAGGCCATTCTCCTCTTCCTTTATGTGTGGTGGAAGAAGATCCATGTGGAGACCTGGGGAGGTACTGTTCATGGCTTAATCCTTTTAAAATACTGCTGTCTGGCCCTGTTGCCAGGACTCGGGCTGTAGGTCTGATACAGAGATTATAATCCCCTCTGTGCAGGGAGAGCCTGTAGCCCTGAGCCCAAGACCATGCCTGTGACCCCAAGTCCATTCTCTTTGCCCTGGCTCAGGGACACACTGCTATATGGGAAGACTAGGCTGATGTTCTGGGAGCTGTGGCTTGTGGTTGCTGTCCTCAGAGCGTCCAGAAGAGCATGTTAGTCCCCTTCTGAGGGAGAGGAGGACAGTGCATTCATTCTGCTTCACCTCCTCGTTGCAGGCTGGACCAGGGACTGCCTCCAGGACTGGGGTTCCTTTATCCATCTGGCTGTGCCCGGCATGCTCATGATGTGTATTGAGTGGTGGACCTTTGAGATTGGGAGCTTCCTGGCAGGTGAGTCCAAATCCTCTTCCTTCCTCTGACTCAACAGAGCATCTTCCAGTCATGCCTGCCTTGGTGGCTGCCTCTCTGCTGTGCCCCCAAAGCATCTCCTGCCAGCAGCCCCTTGCATGCAGGGCTGGTTCAGCAGGATGCTGCATCCATTACATGGGAGCCCTATAGCTGCTGCCTCCTCACCAGCAAAGGAGCTTTAATTCTGACCTAATGAAGGAAGTGATAAATCTCTTCCAGGGCTGCTCAGCGTGGTGGAGCTGGGCGCACAGTCTGTGATCTACGAGCTCTCCTGTGCAGCGTACATGGTAAGGGCTGGGTGCATCAAGCTGGGACTGGCTCAGGAGGGAAGCAGGGGTGGGAAGCAGAACCTGGTACCAGGCTGGCGATGACTTTCTGGCCTGCTGTGCAGCTGCACGTCCAGAGGTGTGCTGCAGATGTGAAATCCCTTACTGCAGCCTGCAAACACCTGCTCAGGGGATACCTAGACTATGCTCACGTTAGCATCGTGGTGTTCCTGGGTTTGGCTGTTGCATTTTTCAGCCTCCTCCGATGCATCCAAAAAGACTTTATGCCCATGGGGCAGGCAATAGCTTGCGGCTGCAGAGAGTAGCCTGGGACTGGGTGTTCGTGACAACACTTTGCCCCTAATTCTCTACCTGGGAAGAGACAAACTGTTGCAGTCTCTGCTGCCACCCACCTCCTCATTGTCTCCTGCTACTCAGGTGCCGCTAGGCTTCAGCGTGGCCACAAGCGTCCGAGTGGGCAATGCCTTGGGATCGGGGGATGCAGTGCAAGCCAAGACCTCCTGCATCACTGCCCTGCTGTGCTCAGGTCAGCCCAGGCCCTGCAGAGGGGATTAAAGGGCAGTTATCAACAAAGGGTTCACAGGGCTGGGGAACCTCTAGCAGCTGAGACCCACTTGTTTGGACCCTCAAATGGGGAAGGTGGGACTCTGGCAGTTYCTCCTCTCTGTTAGGAGCCTGGTGAAAAGGCTTTAATAGTTAAAAATGCAATTTAGCATTCTGTCCTACAGCTCCAGAAGGTGGAGGGAGTATTTGGGGAGGAAATGGGGAAAACTGACTTGTCCTCTACTGCAGTAACACTTAGAGGTGAGCCAAGTCCAAACCCCACAACACAGAACCACTGAGATCTGGGCCTGGGATAGGCAGTATGTCCTGYTCTGTTCTGAGGCAAGCTGTTTGACTGTTTCTTTTTCTTTCAGGAGTGTTTGCTGTAGTGGTTGCAACATTACTGGGAGTCCTAAAGGATGTGGTGGGCTACATCTTCACCAGTGACAAGTGGGTTGACTGCTTTCTTTTAAGTACAATTAACTTTCTTGGAGGGCCTGATATATAATGTCCCAGGAACAGCTCTGAAGCAGCTGATAGGTGGAGTTCATAAACCTCCATCTGGCAAATGTTCCCCAAAGGTTCCTCCCCACTGCCTTGTGTCACTGGACAGCATGGATGCTGCTGTCTCTGGGACAACACTATGGCTGTATCCAAACTGCATGCACTCCAAGCTGCAGGTCCAGCAGGCTGGGATCCGGCTTTCCCAGCTGGACAAGGGTGATGTGTGAGAACCTTTGGGCCAGGCTACCCTACTTTCCCTGACCAGCACGTACATTTTCCCAACAGGGAGATTGTTACCTTGGTGTCCAAAGTGATGATCATCTTTGCTCCGTTCCACTTGTTTGATGCAGCAGCAGTGAGTATTCCAGGATGTGGAGCAATTCCTCTCTGCAGGTTGCAGTGTCATGGAGAGTACAGAAMTATCTTTTGCTCTTAATCTGTTAAAATGATACAGAGAAGCAACCTGAAAAACTGCCAAAGAAGTTGCTTGCATTAGCCATAGCTTCAACTTCAACGTCCCCCTGTGCTTGTAGCTGCCCGTTGGCATTACTGCAGAAAAACCCAGTTCTCCCTCTCCTCTCCCTACCAAGACTTCAGTTTTCTACTAGTTTGTCAGAGCAACACAAGCAAGCAGCTGGATTTTTAGGGATGTCAGGTACCCACAGCCCAGTGGCAGTGCTCGTACAGCCTATTAGATGATAATTTCAGGCTGTTTCCTCCTGTCCTGTTCTGGGGAGAGCGATCCAAGCGGTGTAGAAGGCCCTACAGTCTGCTGGCACACCTCTATGTCCGCAGACAGCTCCACTTCCTGCACTTAGGTCAGTGGCTAAACAAGAGGAACTTTACACCATGTTCTTTGAGATGTGGCCTTGGTCCCTCTCAGCTCTGCGGGACMCTGGGCTCCCCTATTTCCAGGGCCGTGCCATACCCTGAGCTCCTCTAGTGGTACCAGCCGTGGTAAATGCTGACCTACATGTTGATTCCTCTGCCTGCTCTCCTTAGGCAACCTGTGGCGGTGTGCTGAGGGGCGCAGGGAAACAGAAGATGGGTGCTATCGCCAACGCTATTGGCTATTACGCCGTCGGCTTGCCCATCGGCATCTCACTGATGTTCGCAGCTCAGCTGGGGGTGTTAGGTATGTTTGTCCTCTTGTTTGGCGTTGGGGGTCTGGCTTYGTACGAGCTGCCAGCACTGCTGCTGCTGGGCCAAACCCCGTGGCCTTGGGCAGAGGCTCAGCCCTGGGACTTGTGCTTGGATCCTCCTTCGGGTTTGGCGGGGCTGAATTGCACACTGAATTGTTTAGCTGAGGTGGGCTTTGGGTAGCCCCCATCAAATGGAGATTTGGGTGAATGGCAGCATCTCAACTCCAGAGCATGAACAGAGGTAAAAGTCCAGCACCTTAAGAAACAAATTCTCTGCCAAATTTCTGCCATTTCCAAGCCTGCGCGATTAAGCTACAGAGAAAAGGGCTTAGTCTGCTGTGACTGTAATTAACACCAGACTTGGGGCACCCTCCCTTTGGTGGTAACTGGACCCAGGTCTGATGCACTTGCTGTGAGTGAGCGAGCTCAGTGGCAGAGTTCCCAAGATGGTCCAGTAAACCCAGGCTTGCTCCCAGCATAGAGCTTACCCAGGAGCTGTTTCCTCTCGCTGCCTCTCAGGGGCAGCTCTCAGGTCAAGACTGGGTTAGACAGCAAAGTCCTGAGCCCACCAAAGTCCTTGGGCATTTTGGCAGGCACTCTGACAAAAGCAGGGTTTCCTCAAGCCCTCACTAAAATAACTCCGTTGTTGCAGGTCTGTGGGTGGGGATGATCGTTTGCATCTCTTTGCAAGCCCTTTCCTTCTCAACCTTTGTCATGCGCATAGACTGGAAGAAAGCTGCAGAAGAGGTAAGACTTGCGTTTCCCCTCAAGTAGCTCTTAAAAGGTGTTAGACCAGTTCCTGTCCCAGTACAATGCTACAGCCCTGCAGCTGTTTGTGGGGAAACGGAAGCAAAACAAGATCTGTCCCTCTGCTATAGCACAGGAACGATTTGGTGCTGAGCATGCTTCCCTTGGGAAGGTAGAGGAAGGAGGCTGAGGTTTGCTTGGCTGGGCAGGACATCCCTGCTCCAAGGAGAGCAACTCTTCTGTGTGTTTTTAGGCTCAAATCCGAGCTGGACTGAAAAAACAACTGGAAGATGTGAACTCCAATGGCACAGCTGCTAACAAAACATCTGCTCTGGGTATGTAACCAGGCCTGATAACAGGGAGGGAGCCCAAGTTCTCCACCCAGCCCTTCCTTTCCTTCACAGTCATGGCAGCAGTTCTGTCCTGCAGGCCCAGACAGGGGGAAAGCGCGCAGTGTCTGGTGCTGGTCCCAGACCAGTGGCACTTCTGCTGCATTCAGTAATAGGGGGTRCAAGGTACCTGTCCCCTGTTGCTACCCTGGCTGCTCCAGGGAAGAGCCGGGACCGCCACTGTCTGCATTACCAGGGAACACATGCTACTTTGCTGCTGCGTGTCCCGGTGTCCTTGAGCCTTGAGCCTCAGGACTGTCAGTAGTGCTTGTGCAGTATAAGGCTGGGCTCTCCTGGCTCTGCAGCTGGGCTTCCCCGAAGCACTCACCTCTCTGTTGCACAGATTACGTCTCCGTTGATGCAGACACTGTGGACACCTTGGACACCGTGGTCTTGCCCGACAGCGCTGTGGGAAGTGAGAGGCAACCTGATCACCAGCTCATCGTGCAGGAGGAGCCTGCTGCCTCCCCTGCTCCTCCTGTGGTAGGGAGAGCCCTCATCCTCCGCCGGGTGCTGGCTGCTGCTGTAGCCATCGCCATCCTGCTCACAGGCGTGCTGGTCCGGCTCCTGACTGGCAACGGATAGAGCTAGCATCAACATGCCACTGGGGAACTGTGACGGCACAGAGCAGGAAGGCACATGGTAATGTCCTAGGAAGATGATGATCAGGGAAGGAATTTCCCCCTCAGTAGCTTAAGAGTCACTTCACTCGGTTTGTGGTTAAGTCAAAATGTCTTATCCCACACACTCAGTCCTTAAAGGAGAGGAGGATGCAGCACCCAGGAAGGAAGTGCGTGAGAGGCTGTCCCCTCTCCAGCACTGCACTGGGGATGTCGCTTGTGATGCGGCTAGAGTGTGTCTTAGGACTGGCCAGGGAAGGAGACGGGCCTTGTGCTACTGTCCTCCTGCTTCCTAGTCACAGGGAGCATTTGACCGTGTGCTTTGGTAACGGCAGAAGCTCATGCTGCCCACAAAGCGAGTTCTCTCACCGAGCTGCCCGTGCCAGCATCTTGGCATGTCAGAGCCTGCTTGCTAACGCTACAACAGTGCATTGCAGTGCAAGGCCACGTTTGCTAGAAAATGGCTGGCTGACTCCCACCAAGGCGTTGGTCGCTGGCTCCTGGCCCTGCTCTCCCCTGTGTTTGGCAGGCACAGAGCCTAGAGCAACTCTTCTTTGCACTTTTGTAACCTGGGATTTTGATATAATAAAGTTTTCTGAGTAAACGTTGTGTCATTAATGGGCTGTGAGCATGGCCCCGGTCATGGGTGCTGCTAAGCTATTAGCAGGGACATGTGTGCTTGGTTTCTAGCACAAGCCTCAGCTGAGCGGTTCTGTGCAGAGTGGCCAGCTTTTGCAGGGAAAGAGCCTTAAATGCTGGTACTAGTTCCTGACACTGGCATCTGAGCAGTTGTTACAGCAACGTGGCCTGTTTTAGCCTGGCTCACTGAGCACACAGCTCCCCTCTAGTGCAAGCAGGGCTTCCGCACTTTGGCTGCTCCCACCCCATCGCTGAACCATACTGGGAAGGGTTTGATACACAGCTGTGCAGCCCCGGACCAAAGTCTGAGTGTGGGGACAGCTGTCAAGGAAGTGCCTTACAACTTAATGCAAACRCCCCTGCCATTGCCTGCCTCAACATGCAGCCCCGGGGGCTCGCAGGACCTGTCCCAGGACAGGTTGGCTGCTGGGCTCCCCCTCTTACCTGCGACTGTGCAGTGGCAGTAAGGCTGCTGGCACGGTGGTGTAGCAGTGCTCAATCATTCAAGGCGAATGCCACATACAGCCTGCGCATGGCAACTCCTTGCTGGTCTCAGCCACCCTGCAGGTCTCCTGGCCCATGGAGCTGGTCACCTGTAGGCTGGGAATAAAAAAAAAAGGAGAAATAACACATAGTAAATCAGCTTGAAACATTTTGGGACTGAAGCTTGGGGAGAGGAGGAAATCTGCCTTGCTCTGCCAGGCGGACTACCCCAGGCCCTGCCTGCCAGAGCCCACCTACCGCTTTGCAGGAGAGGTCTGTAAACACCGTGGTAGCGCTCTTCCACCTCCCTTGCCCTGCGGTGGGCCAAAGCAGGACGCTATATTTGGCCTGGCAGAGCAGTGCTGGTGAAACCCGACGCTGTGCACGCTGTGCAAGGCCAACAGCTGGAGCCAATGGGGCTGGCTTGTTTTGGCCGCCACCGTGCTGCGATGAGAAGGGCTGAGACGGGCAGCAGCCCAGCCACTGCAGACGAAGCACTTGGAGGCAGGAGCTCACGAGAGACAGCACAGGGACCCATGAATCCTCCATCTCAGCTGGAAGAGGAGAGCAACCCTTCAGCCTGCCAGCTAGCAGAGCCACAGCAGAGTAGGAGAAAGGTAGGTGGGTGCGAGAACTGGCGCTGGGCAAGGGGGCTGCAGGCTCCTTTACGCAGCCCTTGTTCTGCCTGGCTGCCAGCGGTAAAGGAACCGCAGCCCCCCAGGCAGCCTGTGTGGGCTTGGCCAGGGGCAGCGCGCCACGGGGCAGCCAGACGACCCGCTAGCAACTGTTTCCAAACTGCTGGCAGTCGCCAGCCGCTTGGGAACCGGGCAGGACACGCTACCAGCGCAGCAGGGCTGTGCCAGCAGCAGGAGGTAAGCGGGCAGCTCTGTAGGGCTTGTGGGAGCGATTTGGGAAGGCTCCCCCACAACGCGCTGGCTCGGGGCAGGCAGCAAGCGCCTTACACCGGTGGACCCAYGCAGCTGGGCTCCTCTGTGCTGCCCACATCGGCAGGCGGGACCCTCGCTTGGCTGCCCCAGCCGTGAGCCCGGCAGCATGTCCTGCCCTGACCCCAGCCCGCTGCCCACGCTCCCCATCGCCGCACCAGCGTCGGCAGCAGGAAGCACGCGGACGGCTTGCTCAGCCCTGGCTGAAGTTCACCCTGCCATGGTTACACATTGCTTACCCTCGCGAGGCAGGGCACTCGGCGGTTTTAACGGCGTGCAGAGAAGGAGGGTTCTTTCACTCTCCTAGCAGAGCCGCAACATGAAGCAGGCGAACTGCCCCGAGGAGAACGGCTTCAGCGAGGTGATGGCCAGCAGCACTCATGATCCTGCACCTGGCAGCTGCGGGAAGAAACGCCACTGGTTTCAACGTCTGATCCCGGACAACTTCTGGGAGGACACAAAGAAGCTGCTGGTGCTGGCAGGGCCACTGGTAGGGATCCAAGGTGGAGAGTACTGGCACGTCAGTAGAGTAGGTCGGGGTGGCTTCAGCTGCAGCACGATGCCGTGGGCACAGCAGGGAGTGGGTTCCTCGGCCAGTGGAGCCAAAACAATGCAAGACACTCCTGGAGAAGATGGATGTGGAGCACTACTAAATGCCTAGCAAGGGGGCAGAAACCTCAAATCAGTTTTATCCGAGGTGCCACGAGGGATTTGTTTGCTTGACTAGTTATATCCTGGTGAATGCGTACAGCTACCCTCCTGTCCTGGGCCCTGCTCAGGCCCAGGAGGAGAGCAGCATTGCCAGGTCTCTGCCTCCAGCACGGCCGCCCCTTGCTCACCTCCGTCTCTCCCCGTCTCCTCTTCCTCGCACCTAGATCGTGAACCAGCTCATGATTTTCCTGATCCACCTTGTCAGCTCCATATTCTGTGGCCACCTGGGGAAGGTCGAACTGGCCTCTGTCACACTGGCCATCGCTGTAAGTATTTCTGTGGCGCTGCCTTAGCACCTGGCCAGGCACCAGCTCTGACCCGATAACACTGCAATATGGTTATGGAGATAGGGGGACCTGTCCTGTGACATGGAGACAGACAAGGACCAAGGAGACTTTAGACTCCCACTTTGCCTTTTAGCAACTCTCCCTACCTGAAAGTCTAATATTATACACATTTACTATTTTTTTTTATTCCTCTGCTTCTTCCAGGTTATAAATGTTACTGCCATCTCTGTAGGATATGGTTTGTCTTCAGCATGTGACACCTTGATATCCCAGGTGGGTATGAGATGCTGACGTTGGTCCTGGAGACACTGGGGTTTACGGCACGGCGTGAGGCAGGACCGTGCTGCGGGAGCCCAGGCTGCACGAGCAAGCTGCTGTGCGGGGAGCTGGGGAAGTCTGGCCCTGAGCAGCAATCCCGTAGCCAGCTGGCAGGGAGGTCCGAGCTCTCCTTGAAACACCGAGTCCTTCCCAAGTGGTCTCCAGGACGGGCTGGGGTCGGGGCTGCTCCACGGTCGCAGCGGCTCGCCGGCATGCCAGGGCTCACTGCCCCACTCTTGCCTCGCAGACCTATGGCAGCAAGAACCTGCGGCGTGTGGGGGTGATCCTACAGCGTGCCACCCTCATCCTCCTGCTGTGCTGCCTCCCCTGCTGCGCCATCCTCATCAACATCGAGCAGCTCCTGCTCCTCATCCGCCAGGACCCTGAGGTCTCCAGGTTGGGCAGCCCCGCGGCCGGGACAGTCTCCAACACCAACACCTTGTCCTTCCCTGGGGGGGGGGATGGCAGCCTCAGCCCCCTCGCTGACTGTGTCCTCTCGTGTCCCCCCAGGTTAACCCAGCTCTATGTGATGGCATTCATTCCTGCTCTTCCCGTAAGTCCGTACGCACAGAGCCCTGTGTCCTGCCCGGCCCCGTGGTCCCTGTGGGCTGCGGCTTGCTGCATGGTGCTGCGAGGAGCAGGCTCTGCCTGGGAGGAAGGTCCAAGCCGCAGAGCGCGGGGCAGCACCAGGGCTGCAGCTGGGCACAGAGCGGCTGTGCAGCTCTCGTTTTCAGCCACAGCAGCGCAACCCACACTGAGTGTTGGCCTCGTCTCATGCACCAATTTGCTTTTCAGGCAGTTTTTCTGTATCAGTTGGAGACAAGATACCTGCAGAACCAGGTAGGTGTCCCACAACACTCACATCTACAGAGGGTCATCTTCTGCCCTGGGCATGGGCTTGGGGCTCCCCTCAGCCGCACTCCTGGGTTTTTGTGCTTGCCACTGCTGGTGGCTCCAGGCTCTTCCCTGGAGATCACTCATATCACATGGACAGTTGTACCTGTCTGCCTGATAGACCTTCCTTTGCACTTTCCCACATTGGGGATTTACCTCCAGCTCAATCATTTTCAAAGTAGGTGACTAATGTCACAAGTTTACTCTTTGTACTGAGAACGGGCCCAGCAGGTGCCTTTGGATCTCTCTTCCGAGGCTTTCACAACAATGATGCAGGCCCACCTCCTCTTCCTTACAGATGATCATGTGGCCCCAAGTGCTGAGTGGCATCCTCGGCAACGCCGTCAATGTGATTGCGAACTGCATCTTTCTCTACGTGCTGGGCTTGGGCATTGCGTGAGTAGCACTTGAGTCCCACAGGGGGGAAAAAAATGACACCCTGTAACTGCAGCTTCATCCCAAGGGCCCCAAACAGCAAGTGGCTTAAAGGAAACAGGCTTTTACCCTGAGAAACACAGTATTTTCAAAAAGGACTCACTTTGGGAGCCTAGCTTGAAACAGCTCATCTATGTTTTGAAACATAAGATTATTCCTACTCAGCCAGGACTCTGGTTTGTCCTCACGAAGGGACCAATTCCTGAAGCTGCAAATCCGGGAGTTAATGCCCAAGGTGCTACAGCTGCCCCAGCGTGCTCGTCCTCCAATGCCCTGGCCCATGAGGGGCTGGAGCCATGTACTGGGAGCCCTTAGCCAGGGCAGCCCAGCTGTGCGCCCTGACTGCAGCGGCGCCAGCACACTTGGGGGCCAGCAGGACGTTGCGCTCCGTCACCGTCAGAGCAGGAGCGGTTGTGCCGGGGAGGTGTGAGCAGGACACAGACAGCATTTCTCGTTTCCTTTCCAGGGGCTCAGCCTGGGCTAACACCGTTGCTCAGTATTCTCAAACCATTTTCTTGTTCCTGTATATTGTAGGCAAGAAGCTACATGTGGAGACATGGGGAGGTAAGGCATCTTCCCATGTCCCCCTCTGTTCCTGCTTTACCTGAATGTCCATAAATCTTCCACCATTTCTATCAAGTGCATTTTGTTAGTCCTAAAGGTGTAATATTAACCTCTGCCTGGAGCACTGTGCTGCTTCGGTGGCAGCACGTGATGCATGAGCACTACGCTGGGCAGTAAACATTAATTCTTGAAGACTGAAACTTTCTGCTGAAGCCTTGTTGGGTTTGGTCCCAAAGCAGGAGCAACCCAGACGTAGGCGCAAGGCTCTCCTTGGATGCTCTGGTCCTAGAGGGATCAGCTGAAGATGCACAGCTCTGCGGGCCCCAGCAATGCAGCAGCAGAGCATGTACATACACCCACCATTGCTGGAGATTCTGCCAAGTTGATGAGCATTGACTCGGGGGCTTTACACGGGGGTCCCAGTGTGAAAGGCACAGTTGGCTGCCTCAGGCATTCTCGGAGATGCAAAACTTGGCCAGTTTGCTCCTCTGTCAGGCAACATTTCTCGTCTCCTCTCCCCAGGCTGGTCCAGGGAGTGCCTCCTGGACTGGGACAGCTTCACCTCGCTAGCTGTCCCCAGCATGCTCATGATGTGCATTGAGTGGTGGACCTACGAAATCGGGAGCTTCTTGATAGGTCAGTGGAGAGAAGGAGCTACATGGAGGTGGGCAGGGCGCATCTGAGGGTGCTGTCTCCGGTGGCTGGCGAGGGTCAGCGGGGGCCGAGAGCACTCTCTTTGCCGGGCGCTTGAACTCACCGCCGACTCCTCTCCCTTTCAGGCCTGCTGAGCGTCGTTGAGCTCTCTGCACAGTCCATCATCTATGAGGTGTCTGTGGTTGCCTACATGGTAAGGTGTGAAGATTATTATTTAAGATTAGGCCTCCATAGGAACAGTCTCAGTACAGGCTCCAGCAAGAATCAACTCCAACAAATTCAGGTCTCCTCTCTTCCCCCTCTGTGCTTCAGTCACTCCTTGCTCCTGCCTGTCCCTCCTGGGATATGTTTTAAATTAAACCCCAGCCTTCTGCCCTTGCTCTGCTGGGTCCCT
Organism: Apteryx rowi; assembly: GCF_003343035.1. Lineage (NCBI taxonomy): Eukaryota > Metazoa > Chordata > Aves > Apterygiformes > Apterygidae > Apteryx > Apteryx rowi. The sequence goes on along the minus strand of NW_020449697.1, from coordinate 13,799 downwards.
ATTTTGCTGTTCCTCTGGCTGTGATGGCCTGTAACCACAGGGCCTGGTGTCACCCAGCCGCACACGTCAGCATCAGCGCTCTGTGGTTACAGATTCCCCTAGGGCTCGGCACAGCTGCCAGCGTCCAGGTGGGCAACGCACTTGGCGCTGGGGACATGGAGACGGCCAAGAGATCTTCCTCCACCTGTCTGCTGTGCACAGGTGAGGTGGCCCGAGCACCCGACCCAGCCCTTCCCACCGCTCATCCCTCGCTCTGGCCATGCCAGGCTAGCTCCAGACCCCCCAAAGCAGGGCACGTTTTGCAGTCCTCTGCCTGCAATGCACCCAAGTTGCCCTTTAATACCCTCCGTGTCCTGCCGGTGTTGCGGGCGCAGGGCCAGCCTGGCGGCACACCTCCAAGCGCGGGGCGAGGGCCGGCTCCCCCTCTGCAGCAGGCTCAACCCTTTGCTCTGTTTTTCAGGGGGATTTTGCATAGCAGTGGGGGCCATTTTAGCAGCCACCAAGGATGTGCTGGGCTATATCTTTACCAGTGACAAGTAAGTGCCCTGGCTCCCGGCCCCAGTGTGCACAGAGCAGCAGCCGGTTCCCCAAAATAACCGTTGCCTCTTCTCTGTCCCCAGGGAGATCATTGACTTGGTGGCCTGGGTCATGCCCGTCTATGTTGTCTTCCACTTATTTGAAGCCACATGTGTAAGTCCTCAGGGACACTGCTACAATTGATAGGGGACCTTACAATTCCCTGAGAGCCCTCGGCAGTCACAGGCCCTGGGAAGAGCTGGGGTTGAGGAGGGAGGGACCTTGCCCTTGGGGCTGGTTCTCCAGGCGCCCCACAGCGGCTGCCCCAAGGCGGGGGCAGACCCTGAATTCAGCCCAGGTGGACACCCCGGGATGGAGGCCCCGGCCCTCGCTCCAGTCCCTCTCCCGCTCTCCTGCCTCGCAGGGCGCCTGCGGCGGGGTGCTCAGAGGCATAGGCAAGCAGAAGTTCGGTGCCATCCTCAACGCCGTGGCTTACTATGGCGTGGGCCTGCCTGTGGGAGGCGTGCTCCTCTTCGTGGCCAAGATCGGCGTCATAGGTACCGACGGGAGGGGAGGGCTGGCATCCCTCTGCCGCCGTGCTGAAACATGGCCCCGCACCCTGCCCCCAAATCCCCCGCGGCTGGGATGCGGCTTCCCCCGCTGCGATCCCACCGACAGCTCATCACAACCCTCCCGACTGTGGCCCCGTCACAGCAGCAGTGCCCGGCTGGGTCTGCCAGGCAGCTCCGCAGCAGGCGCTCGTGGCTGGCCCCATCCCTGCTGACCTGGGCGCTGGGGCGAGGTGCCCCTTCCTGCCGCGAGACGCTGGCTGTCACAGCTCTGCCCAGCTGCGGCAGCTAGCTGACGCTGGCCTCCCTCCACAGGTCTCTGGCTCAGCATGCTCATCTGCGTCTCCATCCTCTGCAGCTGCTTCGTCGCCTACATCGTCCGCATGGACTGGAAGAGGGCGGCCGAGGAGGTAACCCTCCCACGTGCCACGCGCGCCTTGGGGTTTCTCTCTGTGCCATGCCTGACTTGAGGCATGAAGCACAGATTAGATGGGGCCACCAAGGCATAACCCAGCTCTGCTCACCTGGGCTGCAGCCACTGGGCACCACGTTATGCAGTAGCAGCACTGGCGTCTGCACCAGCAAGCATTTCTTGGTTATTTCGGGTGCATCTCTCGGCCACAGAGTGCCATTTCTCACCAGACCAGCTGTGCAAGACGCAGCATGGCAGCTTTGCTTGGTGGGGAATTCCCATCCCRCACCAGGTGCTGCTCATTAAACTCGATGTATTCCCTCCCCTAGGCTCAGCTCCGTGCAGGAGTGACCCAGCAGTCAGCAGAGGAGCTGAACCCAGGTCCCGAAGCACCCTGCAAGGCTCTGCCCTGCGGCCCAGGGCCGGCCCCCCCGCCCCATGCGGCGGTGCGGGGGTGCATAGGTACTGTGCGCTGGCGTGCCGCTCTCAGCGAACCTGCGTCATGCTGGGATGCTCCCCAGGCTAGCAGCCCCGGCACCGAGGGATCCCACGCCAGGGCACCGTGGCACCTCTCAAGGCTGTGCGCATGGTGTTTGTGTCCAAGCTAGCGGGAAAGGGTTTCCCTAGAGCTTTGCCCCTTAAGCCTTGGGGAAAGGGAGGCAAACAGTAACTACAGCCACGGGACCTTAGGAGATGAAGCATGTTGGCAGAGGGGGATTATCTGGGGAGAGACACCCTGGGGAGTTTTCACCTTGGAAACACTGGGACCCCACTAAAGCTTGGCTAAACCCTGCTTGCCGAGGGCTGGAGATCCCTGCAAGACTGTGGTGCCACTCTCAGCAGGCCAGGCATGGTCTATAAAGTGCTTTCAGCCCTAGGAGAAAACCCTCCACCTCCCCAAAAGCCCTCGGTAACCCTACCTCATTCTTGTTGCAGCGGGAATGGATGCCCAGAACGGCATCACGCTCGTGGGCGTCACCAGGATCGAGGGACCAACGTACCAGCCGCAGCCCCAGGAAGCAGCGCCTGCCCCACCAGCTCCAGGCACCGTCATGCCCATGAAAGAGCTGCTCCTCCGGCGCGGGCTGGCAGGGACCGTGGCTGTYGCAGTGCTTGTGCTCGGCATCGTAATAAAGCTCACGACCAGCAAACACTGAATGGCACCACACACTCTGGGGACTTTGGGGACAAAGGCACCTCCTGACTGATGGACACACAAAGCACAGACTGACCAACAGAAGAATCCAGCTCCTGAGTGGCCTGTCGGGGCAGAAGGGCCCCACTCAGCACCTGGCAGTACCTGACCGGGTATCACTCGGGAACGGGCCCTATGCATCACCCCAAGCGCTGTCCAGACTGCCCTACGCCCGCTGAGCGTGGGGTAACCCCTTCCGCGCCCGAACCTCGCACTGCCAGCTCTCACCTGCCGACCGGAGCTGAGCACAGCCCGGCTCGCACCACTGCCTAATAAAGAATAAACCCAGCTAGACCCAGGCTGGCTCCTTTGCTTGGAGGCTCAGGCAGAGCTGGCTGCCAGAGCAAAACATCAGCTGCTGTGAGCTGCAGCCCCAACTGGGGTTGTTCCTGTTTCTTTTTAGGGGAATGAGAATTTAAGAGCCCTTCCGACTCTGCTGTGGCATTCGAGGCCCTGCTGGCTCACACCAAGCTGCTCCCCACGACGCAGCAGCGATAAGGTGTCAGTGTGGACAGTGACAGTGGGTGCTTTCCCCCCGCAGTGACTTGCTGCGTCCTGGAGCACAGAGGTCTCAGCCGGGCACTCTGCTCCCCTGCCCTGTAGCACCAGGTGGCCTTCACAATAAACAGCTTTTATTCAGCAAAGCTCAAGGTCAGGTTTCCAGTTACAAGCTTGGAGATAAAAGACTACCAGTAAACCAATAAAAAAAATGGAAATTCAATTAATTTCCTAAGCATGAGTTTAGGAAACTGTGCTCAGCCTCTCTGGCAAAGGAGGCCAAGGACTCTCCTGGACCTGGAGACTCAAGTCACAGCAACTCCCCCTCATCAGTGCACAGCCCCAAATACCATGTACCGACCGCACCACRTTCCCCAGCGCTCCTCGTGTCCTTGGGGCAGAGTTTGGCTACAGCTCAAAAATCCTTTGCTCTCTCTTCATGTAGCCTTTTTGCACTTTGGGTGCCTAACAGTGATTTCCCACGTGCCGAGACATCACTCATGTCGCTGTAAGTCCTTTCAAAGACAGGATGGTGCATGTTCTTAGAGGCTATTTCCCTTCTGCTCCTGGGCAGCCTACTAGGGGACAACAAACCTGGACTGTCCCCAGAGCCACCAGGACTGTGAGGATGTGAAGTTACACAAGACATGAGTAACACATACGTTTTGTTAGGCTCGTTACTGATACCTAACAGTTTTCTATAGGGCTCACCCAAGACATAATACACAGATAACAGGCTCAGGAACAAGTTTCTTTGCTTTCACACGCTTGTGACGAATGATTCCCCAGTTCCCAAGACCTACAAAGATTCCTGTTTGCACCACGGGGCAAGACATGCCCTCCTTCCACCTGCCTTAAATCACTGTTGAGGCACGACTGATGGTTTAGGTCTGAATCAATTGCTGTATTTCAGCAAGAGTCTGAGCCTTCACTTGCTCAGCGCTTCTCTGCTTTAGCTTGGTTTCGTTTCCTTCTACCTCTTCAGTGGACTGGTTATCTCAGAAGAAAAGAGATTGCAGCAAAATCAAGTATAGAAATAGCAATGCAGGAAGTGAATGCCGGGTTACAGGACCACCGCGCGGCTGATTGCAGATCACCCTCTCTTCACTGGGACAGCATCTAGGAAGGCAGAGACAAGACTGAGTCCCACAGAGAGGGAGCAGAGCTCACTCAGGCCATTGGTGAGGGGGGCAGTGGAGGCGGAGACCTGGCCGAGCTCTGGGAGATGGAGCTGGGAACATGCACTCACATAGAAAGGCAAGAGCCAAGGCTCACCTGAGCCGCGACCCCCAGCAGCACCAGAATGACCAGTCCCACTTGGCCCTTGTTAAATCACTTCAGGAGGAAGAACTTGGCCCAGTCCACCTTCTTCTGGCTGCTAGGCGGGTACCGGAGTTTGTTCACCCCATCCATCTTCAAGTCCTTGATCAAGCAGGACCGGCGGTGGGAGAAGGTCTCAAAGCTGTGCTGGCCGTGGTAGGCGCCCATCCCGCTGTTACCTGGGACACACAACCCCGACAGGTCATGTCACGGGCTCAGCTGGCCAAGCCTTGACTGCTTGAGGCCACCAGCAGGACAAATAGAARCACAAATAARTTTTAATTGCTTTCCATCTGCTCTGCATCTTCCTCGCTGCAGTTTAAAAGCACAACTTCTCTATATTCCTGCAGAAAGGACGAGTCCTTCTCTTCTGCAGAACTTCTCATGGTCTCAAAAAYGTCCATCCATCCTCCATCCCTCGTCTTCCCCATACCCTTTTGACTAAGCAACCTCCAGCATTTCAATGTGTCCCTGTGGGCGCTCTTTCCTAGGCCTCTGAGCCTTCTCTGGCTCTCCTCGAGATTCAGCTCCCCTCCAAACCACCACACCAAGGCTCCAAGATCTGACCGATGCCAGGTAAGAAGGGGTTCCTGAGCACTCGTGCAGGGTGTGCCCCCTTTCTCTGTCCCAGCACAGCRCGTGCCTGTTCACACCAGCAGAACACTGCCGGTTCACCTTCAGCTTGCGAGCACTGTAACATCCAAACCCTCTTTGCAAAGCTTCTACGTGCTGCTCACAGCCTCTTCCTATTCTCCCCGAAGCTGAAGTCCCACCCCTCTTCCTGCAATTAGTGCTAACCACCCTGATCGCAGATAATGTTTCGAATGCACCTTTCACATCCATCTGCACTAAACACTCCAGTCTTCCCAACGACACACACCAGTTTTTCCCCTCCTTTGGCCTCTCTCCTAATACATTCGTAAAAWTTTTTCCTAGTTATTACTGAGGTCTGCTGTGCAGACACCTTTCAGCTGTAACAGGCACAGGAGTAGGTGGAATACAAACCAACCACTGCTGCGCCCTGTGTCACAACGTACAGCAAGKCACAAGTGTTTAAGGAGCTCCAATAACTCACCGACACCACCAAAGGGCAAGGTTGCRAGGAAGAAGTGCATGATGACGTCGTTTGCAGTAACTCCTCCACTRGAGGTTTCCGAGATGACTCTTTTGATTAACTAATAGGAAAAGAAATACATTAAAAAGGCCTAAGGAGTCCAAACCATGTGACTAAGCGCGACTGGGAGGGTGGCTATGAGCCACAGGACCACCAGAGTAATTTCCTGTTGCTGTCAGCTCAGACGAGCCCTCTCTTTGCAACGTAACTCAAGGCAAGAGGTAAAGTTCAGAGGGATGTGAAAGCTGGAAAGMCARGAGCTCTCCTCCCTAGCTAGATTTTACATGCAACTAAATTAAACAGGAAAGGTTACGCGGTACTAAACAGGTACCATGCTTATCCTTCTGTTACACAATGCGGTGAAAACCCAGAACCCTTCAGCAGGTGCCTGGCAGCCTCCTGCAGCGCAGGGAACACTCCCGGCTCACAGGAGCCAAACACCTGGATTCAGGTGTAAACAGGAGCCAACAACACGGGCCCTGCGGGGAGCCATGCCTGTGATCAGCCACACGCAGCATCGAACCACCCGGAGCTGCCGCAGCTGCGGAGCAGAGCCCAGACGCACCTTCTTGTTGTTGGAGAAGACGTACAGGGCGAGCGGCTTCTCCCGACGGTTGATGAACTCGATGGCCTCGTCCACGCTCTTCACCGTCACGATGGGAAGGACGGGTCCAAAGATTTCCTCCTCCATCACCTTGGCCTCCGGGGAAACATTGGTGAGGATCGTTGGCGCTGGGGAAAACCGGACAGCMGGACACTGAGTGAGCAGGGACAGARGATGGGGCCCAATGCAGGACTCGGTCCTGGGCACTGCCAGGGTTCAACGCGGAGCAAGCGAGGCACAGCCRCACACAGCTCCCAAAAGGCACCTGCCGCCAGCACAAGGTCCCTYCTCYGCCCACCAYCTCCCCGTCCCCGTCCCGTGCCACWGGTACCTATAAAGCAAGAGGCCTCATCAGCCTCTCCCCCATGAGCRATCTTCTGTCCTTCCAGCAGGGCCAGGACCCTCCTGAAGTGACGCTTGTTGATGATCCTCTCGTAATCCGGAGACTTTTTCACGTCCTCCCCRTAGAATTCCTGCCAAAGGGCAGAGCGGAAGCRMAGGRCGTTACAAACCTTCCAAAGGGCTCCAGCTCCAAGGAACGGCAATCACACGAACTCAAAGCCAAAGCGCACCGCAGCTCCACGCTAATGCATGCAATTGCCACGGCCCAAGGAACTCCACACTCACCTGCAGAGTCCTCTTAATATTCTCCACCACCTTGTCCTGGATGGACGGCTCGCAGAGGATGTAGTCGGGGGCAATGCAGGTTTGCCCGCAGTTCATGTACTTCCCCCACGTTATCCGCCTAGGGCAACAAGGGAGAAGGTTCCTCCACAGTCAGCCACTTCCAGACCCCTGCGGTCAGCGTGGGAGCGAGAACTGCGGGTCCGGTGCAGAAGCCCAGAGGTGCCCCCCAGCTCCTGCCCCACACGGTCCTTGCCCCACGGCTGAGCCCCCGCGGAGGATCTGCGGCAGCCTCACCTGCAGGCGACGGCCAGGTCACAGTCCTTGTCGATGTAGCAGGGGCTCTTCCCACCCAGCTCCAGGGTGACGGGCGTCAGGTGCTTGGCAGCCGCTGCCATCACAATTTTGCCCACCRCAGAGTTGCCRGTGTAGAGGATGTGATCGAATCTCTGTGTCAGCAGCTCCGTTGTCTCAGGTACTCCTCCAGTGACCACGGGGTACAACTCCTGTTGGGGCAAACAAGAGCCTTATAGCTACCTTGATTTAAAGCAATTAATATCAGGAGAGCAGCTCTCCAGGTGACAGACTCTTGCAAGCTGTTAGGATCTAGATGTTGGATAGCAGTAACAGAAACAATATCTGCTTCTTCCCCTGAAACCAAATTTYGCTTGTCACGTTGTCCTWCRTTAACTTAAAGAAATGGAGACAGAGGCCAGGGTTGAGCCAGAGCTACTTCCACACATTAAGACCTTGAGCACRTATGACCACTGGGCTGTCCGCGACAGCTATCCCCTTCCGCAGCTATACCACCCTTTAAGGAAGCGCTAATTCCCTAGGGAAAACTGCACGGTGGGGCCACGCTGTCAGAGCAACAACCTGTCTCAGKGAAACAGTGCAAGGGACACGAGAACTGCCAGGTGAGCAGAGGACAAGCAAAACGCTGCGCTGTGAGCAAGGACTGGCAGGACATGAAAACTGGAGGCTGACTGCCACYGAGCTCCCCAAGAGCCCCTGATTCTCAGAAAGAGCCAGGCACAGCCAGCACCCAACACRAACTCCTGCCAGCCTAGAGGCAACCAAAGGCGTKGCCCCAAACAGTAGGTGAGATAAGAAATACCTACATGTCTCTTGACACAGCAGCAGCAGCAGCAGCTGTCAACAAGACTAWCACATTGCAATAGGATTATTTAGGTGCGTTAGGTTATGCAACAGCAGGAAGAACATATCAGTGTGCCTTTGTACTCCAAGACCGATCCAACCATTCCGGTATTGCCCGTGTACACCATTTTCAGAGAAAGCAGGCAACTGAGACTCCTCCAAGCTACTGAGACCTTTCAAAAGCAGAGCAAGTGTTTCTTCAGGACAACTACAACATCAGACACAGGGCCGCGCTCACCGGGTCGATGTACTGGGGGAGGAGATCCGCTATGAGCTGAGCCGTGTGCTCGCTGATCTCCGACGGCTTCRCCACCACAGCATTGCCTAGGAGACAAACCCAGCGCAAGGGCTGAGCCTCCGCGCTCCTCTCCCACCTCCCCCAGCGCCCACGAGAACCGACGACCACGACGCGTCCCCACCTGCCGCGATGGCCCCAATCAAAGGCTGCATGACCAGGACGAAGGGGTAGTTCCAGGCCCCGATGATCAGCACCACCCCCAGCGGCTCGGCGCAGATGTAGGCCTCGTCCCGCAGCGTCAGCAGGTTCCTCTTCACCGCCTGCGGGGCCGCCCACGACGGCAGCTTGGCCATGGCCAGGGCCAGCTCCCCCAGCACGCCCAGGATCTCGTGGCTGTACGCGTTGTGCCCGCACTGCAACGACACAGAGCTCGGAGAGAGCGCGGCAAAGGCGCCCACCTCCCGCGCCCGCCGCCGAAAGCTTAGCCGGGGGCACGACGGCCGTCAGAGAAACCCGCGAGGGCCAAGGCAGCCCTGGCTCCCCCTCGGCGCGGCTGACAGCGGCACGGAGAAACCTTTCCCCGCCRACCCAGACCTTGTGCAGATCCGCCTCGATGGCTCCCAGGATTTCCTTCTCCCTCTCGTGCACCATCCGCTCCAGGGCCTTCAGCTGCTGGATCCGGAACTCCAGCGAGCGGCATCGGCCCGACTTGAAGGCGGCTCTGGCTCGCTCGACCGCCTGCCTTATCGCCTCCATGGTGGCTCAATGCTGATGGGAGAGAGCAGCACAAGTCTTCTCACAACGGGGCCCCTTGCAGACCGCCCAGCTCAAATCCCTTCCACTGTCATTTCCTGCAGGCATTAAACTCTCTTTTACCCAAGTTTGCAATCATGTGTACGCAATTTAAAGGTCATTCCCTGCACTGTCCTAAAGCCCAATGGACACTAGGCTTCACTTTGGAAACACCATGTCTAAAAACATGCAGCAGAAGCGGGCTCTGCTAGAGCAGGAGCTCTAGGGCTGATGTGGTGTTTGACAGATGCATGAAGACCAGGGCAATGGCTTTGTGCAGGGCTGCCAAGAGACCTTGCGCAGGCGGCCAAGGCGCAGAGCAGCCTCCTAGGTCTTGGAATACCGAATGTGGGGCCACCACCTGGAGATGTCCCACCCCGCACAAGGCTGGGACGTGCTCTCCTTCTGAGTGGCCTCCTGCTCCCAAAGCGGCTGCTCAGGGCTGCCCACCCACGGACGCCCCATCCTACCTGTGCAGGATCCAGGAACCAAGGGCGTCTTTCATGGTGAAACAGCATCTCTGGGGATGGCTGATAAATTTTGCTCCATGGGTGCTTTCCCCTACTTTGGAAATGCGCTTAAAATACCAAACTGCTCTCCCCCTCGCTTGCAGGGATGCTCCCAAGGAGCTGGAACACAGCCAGCGCCACAGCCTCACTGGGTGCCGGGTTGCAAACGGAGCTGGGTGCTCTGAGCCAACTTGCAGCATCTCGCCCCGTGAGGCCCTCGTGTTCGCGGGACATTGCTGTTACAAAACATTGCTCCCAGGAAGCAGAATGAGACTTCCACAATGCTTTACTTTTTAATCAGGACAAGAGATCTGCCTGCAATCCCTCCCTGCCTTACGAAATGAGACGCTGGGGTTTCCTTGAAGCTGTTCAAATCTGCCTTTCCCTGTGCTCTTCCACAGCTGTGTCACACTGACCTGATCCTGACCAGTAAAGGAGATGATTCATTAAAAAAAGAGAACAAAAAAGAAAGTTACCTTCAGAGCAGCTTCTCTCTCAGCTGATCTCCTCAACTGACAAAGCAAGCACAAACAGGCACAAGCCCTTCCCCTGACACAGCCTGGAGCAATCTCTCCTCCCTCAAGAGGTTCTGGCCCACGGCCAGGGCTCTCTCTAGAAACAACGCATCCTTCACCCGGATACTTCCTCGTGCTGGGAATACACAAACCTTGAATCACGGCTGGTAACTCTGCACAGGAGGCGAGAGCTCTTGTTTGTCACTCAGGATTGCTCAAGCACAGGGACACCTGGCAGGGCCGGTGAYGGCCTCTCCAGCGCATGGCGGAGCCACACCAGTGCTTGCTGTTCACCTGCAAGGGCGCTGGGACGGTTGTGTGTGTCCCAGAAAGACCGGCCAGGCCTGGGATCACCGCGCTGCAGCTGCAGCTGTGACTCAGACGCCTGCACACGATTCCAAAAGCACATGGCTTCGCCCAGACTTAGCGCACGTGGCCAACGGAGCGTTTGCACATGCTGCGGGAGCCACCGGCAGCGAAGGAACTGAGCCTGCGCTACTGTCCAGATCAGAACAAACCCCAAACCAGCAGCCGCTGCAGGTGGGAGGCAGTTTATTAGGGGATTCCTCCTAGCTGCTGTGAGCACAGCATCTTCCTAAGAGCGATCGATCTCTTCTTTCCCCCTAAGCAGGGAGATCTCCATGCTAGGGGTCTGCGCTCCTGCGCTGGCAGCGGAGGATGCACCCGTCTCAGCCTGCCACCCTGCCACACGCACACGACGCTCGTCCAAGCCACGGCCAGAGTTGGGAGCAGCAGAGGTCAGGCAGGATTCCCCAGGGGACCGCAGTGACTTACCAGGAGGCTTGCTCTGTTATACAATTCTCAGTGTTTATTTAGTACTTGCAAAATATATTACTATAAAAGCTTAGCACATGGGTTTTCACAGGGCATGAAAAAATCCCATCTATTGCACAGTAGATATAATTTTCCACTATATATTGTTGAGAATTGCGTTTATACACTATTTTTTATTTTTTCTTCTTCTAATATCAAGCTTTAAATTTCTCCAGCATCCACTCCCCAAGCTAGAACAGTTCCTACATTATTTCCAATGCAAGATTATAGCAAACCCAGAGGCTCAAACACAAAGGAATACACTCTGTTTCTGTCATTTTTCCTTGGAGGAATTGGAGCAGGAACGGGTTTTGTCATTCCCAGTTCTCTAAACAGGCCTGGAAGTTGTTTTGTGCAAGCATAGGATACTCTTATTTGCAAAATAGATGTAGTGCAAGTACCTTCTTTGTATTTTTTTAAAAACCAAACAATTCTTATGGGCACATCATGAAACCCAGATCCCAAAGAGGGATGTCAGCCTCTGACCAGCCGTGGACAATTCTTGCTTTAAGGAATCCACAGATACTTCACCTTGATTAGAAGGCAAGTGGGAACCTCATTAGGTTTATTCATTCATTATTGATAAAAACCATCAGCCAGCACACTAGGAGCACATTCTGGCTCAGACTAGTTACCAGAAGGCAGCTGTTACAAGCACAACCAAAGACAGACATCCTAATAGCTGTAGGGAAAACACTGTCACCAAATTACAGCTGAATCCTGAGAACGTTTGTCACTGAAGAAAGCTGAGCGGTTTGGTGCAAGACACAGAGCGCGCATCCCTGGAAGCAGCTCTGCATGGCACAGGGTGGTGGCAGGCAGCACAGGCATTTCTTGCTCTTCAGTCCTCCTTTTGACAGCTTGTACCAACTGGTCCCTTTATTTCAGCACGGCTTTTTAGTAAACATGAGTCCTGGTTAGTGCCTTTCTAAGCCTATTCCGTGTGCTTGACAGYTCACTGAAAGAATCCATTACCAAAGAAAAAAATGATTTCTCAACTTAGGAAAAGAGACAACAAGCGAGCGCTCAAGATATGATTATGGCACGCTGATTATGGCACCTTCTCCCTTCTTCAGTAGTAAACCATCTGTGAAAGCAAAACACAGCAACACCAACATCCTATGAGGGATTTGCTGAAATGAAACCAATCCCCTTTCTAGAACAGCCTGAAGCAAAGCCCTTCGCTCCCTCGACTTCCTCAGGGCGCTGCCTGGCCCAGCTCGCCTGCCCCTATCCCCTCATCACGCACTTACTGCTGGTTATCTTTGACCCTGGGGGAGCTCCAAACACGGCATGCCAGGGAAACGCTGTTCTCTGGCTCCTGGGGGAACCTTCTCCAAGCCCCAGGTTCACTGCTCTAACAAAGCTTTGCCCAATCTCAAACCAAGTCTGTGTACAGTAAAAGAGAAAGACTCCTACCTCACCGTAACAGCAACAGCAGTGCTCTGAAACCTGCTTCTCCTTAACACATACTGAGCCAGCCCAGCCTCTGAACAGCCAGCAAAATCRAGAGGGCTTTTCTCTTCAGCACAGGCTGGCGATTCTGAGAAAACCCAAACGATTTCAAGACATTGTAAGTTTCCCCCCCTTCGCTGAGGCAGCGTTCATCAAGACAGCCTGCTTCCCTGCGGGTGCTTCAGGGCTGGAGCCAGTTGTTAGCTCTTATGCCTCCTCCTGGTCTCCAATATGGATGGTATGGAGGATTATTCCCCCCCCACTTGCTGCGCTCCTGCACTTCCCTTTGCAGCAGTAACAGCACAAAACAACAAAATTGCAGGGCAGAGAGGCCTGCTCCACCCTGCCATCTCCTGTTTCCTCAGCGGCTGCCCTCTTGGGGCTACTAAATCACCAGGGCAGGGCCAAGGAGGATGCACAGTTGAGCTTTGCAAGGAGTGTCTGCTACTGCTTCGTCTGCCATGTCATGGAGAACCAAGAGCAAGTCGCACTTGCAGGTTTAAAGCTTTTTCCTCCATTTCTAGAGGCATCTCGAGTCCTCCAACCAATGCCAGCAGGCCTCTGCCTCCCACGGAAAGACAAGGACATCCCACCCTTCCGCATTCCCCCGCTGGAAACAGAGGAGGAAACAACTTGGCTAAGGTCAGACAGAGGCTGCAATTGGGTGAGGAACAGGACCTATTCCTAGGCCTAGGCCTCATGTCACAGCTACCCTTCCACAGGGCCCTGCAGCACAAAACTCCAGCCTGCCACGCAAGGCAGTTGAGCAGCTCACACCACTGCTGAAGAAAGCCCGGGAAACGAAGGCACTCCTGACAAAGCCATCCAAAATGTCACAGCCTCCACTGCTGCAGGGAGTTCCCCACAGGTGTCGCCCACCAAGGCAGAGCAACAAACGGTACGGCAGCCTGGGAGATTTCTCTRAGGACATTTGTTTTCTAGATACTGCTTGCAAGAATGGGAAACAAATCTTGGTAATTTCAGATGAGCCAAATGTTGTGAGTGCCAAAATAGAGAAAACAGGCTAGCTAGGCTTTAGGAAAAAACTGCAGTTGCAAAGAAGGAACTCACAGAAAATGAAGTGAATTGAACACTCACATAGGAAGCAGAGAGCCAAGGCTCACCTTTATCACCACCGCTGCCACGACCCCCAGCAGCGCCAAAACGATCAGTCCCACTCGGCCCTTGTTAAATCGCTTCAGGAGGAAGAACTTGGCCCAGTCCACCTTCTTCTGGCTGCTAGGCGGGTACCGGAGTTTGTTCGCCCCCTCCATATCCAGGGCCTTGATCAAGCAGGACCGGCGGTGGGAGAAGGTCTCAAAGCTGTGCTGGCCGTGGTAGGCGCCCATCCCGCTGTTACCTGGGACACACAACCCCGACAGGTCATGTCACGGGCTCAGCTGGCCAAGCCTTGACTGCTTGAGGCCACCAGCAGGACAAATAGAA
>NW_020449696.1:0-1427 GCF_003343035.1 Apteryx rowi | reverse complement strand
CCCCCACCCTGACACTGCCCCCAGGAAGAGACCTGAGCAACATGTGAGGGAAAGGATCACCCTTCCCAGGGGTTGGCTGTGGGTCTTGGCCATTCTGCTTGATAACACACATCAAGGTTGACTTGGCGTCAGAGCCACCTGCACGTTGCCTTTGCCTACCTGCAGTCAGGGCCTCCAACTTTCTGCTCTAATCAGCCACCAGGGAGCTCTTGTTGATAATGACCCTCAGTGGGACCCATTAATGCTCCAAGAAACTTGGCGATTTGCTTCTGACATAAACTTCTTGAGAGGTTGCTTCAGTCTCCTCTCAGAATCTGAGGTTCATGGGCTCAGCACCAAAGACACCCGAGGGGTCATTAAAATGCAAAAATCCCTAAGGAGCCATGCCTCTCCCCATAATTTTCTTCAGCTCTTCAATTCTTTTGCTGTGGCTAATTGGAGAGGTTTCAGGAGTGTATTTTCAAGAAAAGATTTCAAAGAGCAGGAAAAAAAAAAAGGATTTCTGCTTTTAAAGTTTTCCTTATTTGTCAGCTTACAAACTAGAGTGATATCCACCTTCTCCAACTGATATTGATCCAGAGTGTCTCCTAATGAAGTCTGGACATGTAGGAAAAGCAGCATCCTGGAGGTCAGACATCCATGCAGAATATTGCTCCCCAGCTCCCCAGCCCTGCCACTTCTCTCATCAGCCTCTGGGGACTTAGATCACTCTTGTGAAAATCAAACCTTTTGCCACTCAAGGCTGCAGCTGAATGTTACCGTTCATGTGCACCAATTCCCACCTGCTTTCCTTAGACAACTAGCTGCAAACAGGCACAGAAGGATTTGTCTTAATTGCGATCAAAAACAAATAAACTTGATCCAGTGTCATAAGAAGTAAAATATACTCCTCAACTGTATGTCAAGTTCAAGTTGCCTCCAGTGAGGTCCACAGTCTATAAGGAAAAACCTTCCTAGAAATGTTCTTCACAAATCGATAGGAAAGGCTGGATAGACACACAGTGAAGGAGTTGCTTGAAGAGACAATTAGACTGCTGAAAGAGGAGGCAAGCTTCAGACTCCCTGAAGCTTAAAGCAGCAACTGGAGAGTTGAGAAGTATCTGAATGATAAAGAGTAAGGGGAGGAGGAGGACTGGAAAACTATGGAAAGTGCATATGTCCAGACTGTCTCATGCAAAGTTGACTGTAGAAATGATGAGCGAATTCCGTGAATGTGGAAAGAGGTGAATGATTAGTGAGGTTAAAATTACAGCATAACAGACAGARCAGTGGTAACACAAGTTAATGGGCAGGCCAAGATTTCTTCTCCTGAGATTCATAGCTTTCCTCAAAATTTCCATGACATCATCATGGGAAACACTGACATTTTATTATTCAGTCCTTTCAGCTAATGAAAATGTTCTCATATATATATATTTTTTAATGTT
>NW_020449695.1:0-1437 GCF_003343035.1 Apteryx rowi | reverse complement strand
GCAAGCAAGCAAGACAAGTCATTGTGGTTTTATTCTGATTGCAGCCTAAGGTTGTGCTGTGTCTCATTTAACAACTGTGTCTTAATAAGAGGTCATAGATGAAAGAAGAAGACCACCAAATGTTTTGATGCAATGGTACAAAAGGGCAGCAAGCTTTGTGAACCTTTGTTGTAACTACTCGGCCACTGTTTCTTTACTTTGACCCACAGTAATGATTTCTCAGGTTTTCTCCCTTCATAGGCGCTGCACAGGCAAGCGTGAGACTCAGGATGGTGCAGCTCATGGAAGAGGGGTTTGCTCTGGGGTGCTCCCCAAGAGTTAAGGAACCTTGGGTGTACCACAGCTGGAGTTACCACACTCTGGGGTTGCTGTAGCCCTCCAATAACCCCATGAGTGCCGAGCAAACCTAGTCAGCCAAGAAGTGACACCAGACTTGCACTGTAAGCATCTAGGTACTGTGGAATTTTGCCCTGGGTTATCTGTTGAATATGCGTACAGTTATTTGTTGACCATATTGTTGACCATCCTGATGGCTGAGGCCATCAGTTCTGTTGTGTAACCGTGGTCTGGCATGGTTTGGATGGATAATGAACTAAGCCCGGGAAGGRTAAAAGCAAGTAAGCCACATACCTCTGCGTGGACTCGGACTCACCGTCAGCTGGCCTGCGGACCCGACAACCCACCCATCAGCAGGGACGCCYCTGATGCCGACTGCCAGGGAGAACCTGAATCATCCTGGCACAGCTCTACTGTGGTGAGAACAATCTGGGGAAAACTATACCGGAGGGGTGACCCATAAGGACAAGGAAAGGGCAAAAACGGTCATCGTACCATGCATCCATGGCTTAACCATAGAGCTCTCATATATGTGTATATATATATATGTTTAGTTCTGTTATATATATAGCTTTACTATGCTTTTTAGCTTTGTTATACTTGTAGATCGTCTAGTGTTAATTGTTTAGTGTTGTCCAGCATCTGTCATATGTGTAGAACTGCTTAGGTCTATTAAATTCTTATACTTGACAAATGCTGATCTCTCGAGTTCAGTGTGACTAACCCCAGAATCTGAAAGAATCCCGGATGTCCCTCTATTGCCATGTCACMCCCTCCCTCTCCTCCCCATGGGGAAGGGAGTCCCCAGGCRATGCTGGACTTTGCTTTGGCCGATGGGAGGGGGAGCACAAGGCTGAGCCAGGGACCTTGGGAGAGCGTCAGGGGGAAGACCCAAAACGGGCTTGTTCTGCCCTGCCCTAGGAGCTCTCGTCCCCGTGCCAGCCATGCCAGAGCAGAGGCCGAGGAGCTGGAGGTGCCTCAGGCCAAGCTGTGCCAGCCCTGGGGAGCTCTCCCTGAGCACAGGGCAGGCCGAGCTCCTCCTCGCATGTCCTGTCCCGCTGGGAGGGCAGCACGGGGACGGGGGAACAGCCTGTTCCTGCC
>NW_020449694.1:0-1474 GCF_003343035.1 Apteryx rowi | reverse complement strand
GATTTTCCCTCATCAAACCCACGTCACATTTGAATCACCCACGTCACTCCTAGGTCTCACCCACGTCACATTAGAATTTCTGACGGCACACCCACAGTCCTGCTTGCAGCAGCATCACAGCCCTAGTGGTCAGGTGTGAGGACACCTGGTGTAGGCTTTGGGAGGGGAGGCAAGGGATCAGGGCACTTGTTGTGGGGCTGCCCTAGGCATGAGGAAGCAAGATCTTCCTTCCCAGTGCTCTTGCCTCTGAGCCCTGGTTGGTGGGGGAGCGTCTGCAGCAGGGTGGCACACCCACGTCACCTTCGAACCACCCACGTCACACCCACGTCACATCCACATCACACCCATGTCACATTAGAATCACCCACGTCACCTTCGAATTTCCCACGCCACACCCATGTCACGTTCGAATCTCCCACATCACACCAACGTCACGATCAAATTTCCCATGTCACACCCACGTCACCTTCAAACCACCCACGTCACACCAACGTCACACCCATGTCACCTTTGCAATTCCCACATCACACCCACGTCACCTTTGAATTTCCCACGTCACACCCACGTCACCTTCGAACCACCCACGGCACACCCACGTCACGTTCGAACCACCCACGGCACACCAATGTCACACACAGGACACCCACGTCACACTAAAATCACCCACGTCACGTTCGAATTTCCCACGTCACACCCACCTCACGTTCAAATCACCCACATCACACCCACATCACGTTCGGACGACGCCTAGCAATTTGTGACACTTGTTCGGCGACGGGACACGGTGCTTTATGAGGTGGCGAAGGCACACATCGCTTTCCTAGGTGGTGAGGGTGAAAAGGGACGCAGCGAATTGCTAGGCGGCAAGGTACCGATGCGCCAAAGCACCTACCAGACGCGTTGCTCTACTAGGCGGTGATGCGCCAAAGGACGCAGCCGTTTGCCAGGCGGCGAGGGGGGGAGGGACGAAGCGCTTTGGTAGGCAGCAAGGGGATGAAGCGATTTGAGAGGCAGCAAGGGGGAAAAGGGACGCAGCGGTGTGCTAGGCGGCGAGGCGGCGGAGGGACGCAGTGCTTTGCTAGGAGCCGAAGGAACAAGGCGCTTTGCTAGGCGGTGATGGGAGGCGACGATTTGCTATGCAGCAAGGCAGTGAAGGGACGAAGCAATTTGGGAGGAAGCGAACGGACAAGGCGATTTGGTAGGCGGCGAGGCGGCGAAGGCACGTGGCGCTTTCTTAGGTGGCGAGGTGGCGAAGGCATGCGCTGCTTTGCTAGGTGGCAAAGGGTCACAGCAGTGTGGTAGTCGGCGAGGCGGTAAAGGGACACGACACTTTTCTAGGTGGCGAGGGGGCAAAGGGAGATGGTGCTTTGTTGGCAGTGAGGAGGTGAAAGTACACGGCGCATTGCTAAGCAGGAGGTGACAAAAGTATGCAGCGATTTGGTCAGCAGCGAAGGGACGTGGCGAATTGCTAGGC
>NW_020449693.1:0-1476 GCF_003343035.1 Apteryx rowi | reverse complement strand
CAGGCTGTCAGCGAGCTGATTGCCTTGACCTAGCCCCACATCCAGCTGGTGACTACGAATGTGGATAACACAATAAGCCGCTGTCCGTTGGTTAAGCACAGACCGCAATGCAATAAACAGACTTCCCAATCTCAGGTTCGCCGTCTCCCGTATTAAAGCGTCCTCCAATCGTGGCACTATCCCTGCTACATACATTGARTCAGTCACTACGTTTAGAGGGGTATTTAACCAATTAGTTAAAGCCCAAACTACTACAGTTAATTCCAGGGTCTGAAGAGAGTCCTGGGGCTGTCCTTCCATAATATGTTGCTTCCAATGGTTACTTTCCCTCCATACGCACGCTGCACGTCGCAAGCGCTTGCCTGCGTCTGTGTAGACAGTGACACTGTCTGGAAGTGGTTTCTCACTTACTTTGGATTTTCCTAGCCACTGATTTCGCTTTAATACTTGCCACAGCTTTCCCTGTGGYTGGCACGAATGTACCTTACCACCGAAGCCTAACAGAGCATTTTGTATGGCCACAGCATTTTGGAGCCACCATTCTAGGTCAGCCATACTGACGGGTATGCTAATATCGTCCGGCTCCTGGCCACTGATCTCTATGATTCTTGATCGTCCCTTGCGTATCAAGTCGCCAACTGCTTCGGTTCGGGTCTGGACACTTGTTTTTGGTTGTACACTCAGGAATACCCATTCCAAGATGATAAATACATCTCTGTGATTTTTGCTTTTGTCAGTGGCATTGACCAGAACAGGGGAAAGAAATTCCCCGTTGCTATGTTGCCACTGGCAGATGACTGCATATGGCGAATCTTTCCCATTGCATATGATTAAGGATATGGGCAGACTTAGGAGACGGCGCGAGGACCACGATAGATGTAGTTTGTCCGTAATGCGCTGCAATACCGCATGGTGTTCAGGTGTCAGGGTAATCTTGTTAGCAGGATTTGTGCCTCGCAGCAAAGCCGTCAAGGGTGCAATATCAGTGTTAGAGATACCAACACAATGCCGCACCCATTGAATATCTCCAAGTAAGGTTTGAACATCATGCAGGGTGCACAACTGAGTTGCGAACTCCGTTTTCTGGGGTCGGATTTTTGACTCTGCAATGGACCATCCAAGATATTTCCACGGAGCCGTGCGCTGGATCTTTTCTGGTGCGATGACAAGTCCCTTTGTTGATAGAATGTCACTTAATTGTGTTAATGACTCATCCATAAAAGACTTTTCCTGGCAGCAAAGAATGTCATCCACATAGTGATAGATTATGGTGTCTGACCATTGGTTTTGGAGTGGCTGCAATGCCCAGGCGACATAAAGTTGGCACAATGTTGGTGAGTTTTTCATTCCTTGCGGCAAAACAACCCACTAATAACGCTCCGCAGGCGCAGCCTTGTTTATTGCTGGCACAGAAAAGGCGAAACGCTGTGTATCTTGAGGATGTAAAGGAATGGTAAAAAAGCAGTCCTTCAAGTC
>NW_020449692.1:0-1426 GCF_003343035.1 Apteryx rowi | reverse complement strand
AAAAAGATTGTTGTAATACTTAAAACATTTTAGCTCTGTTTTCCAAAAGCAAAGCAGCTAGCCTCATGTGAACTCACATGGAAGTTTCTCTGGGATGACTGCATTAAAACTGGCAATTTTATTCAGGATAAAAGCAATCCTTCTTTTCCAAACCCTTGAGTTTGTGTTCTTTGAATTTCATACTTGACTCTACTTAAGCCTAGAAGCCTCTTGTCACAGCTGCAGGTGTCTATTTTGCCAAAAACACCTATGTGCTTTCTAATCTGGTAACTCAGTACATACTACAAGAAATGTACCTCTCTCTGCTTATTTGATTGTGACGGACCAATAAATCCCCACAATGGAAGAAGGTTCAGGAAGGAACATAGGGTGTGATGGACCACAGCTGTTGCAAGGAAAACTGAATTTATCTCAGCACAAGGGGGACTGGAGGGTGGCCCTTGTAGATAAACAGCTATATTAGCTGAGTGGATCAATTGACCATTTCACAGCTCAGTGAATCAACTGGTGGTGTACATGTTTTCCTCTGAGTTAATCAAAAGAGAGTGAATGTCTGCCTGAGTTAGCCAAACCACCATGTGGAGGGGGACGGGGAGGGGGAGACTTTATACATGGCCCTGCCCAACACAGAATACAAGAACAACCAACTAATACAAGAACACTGAAGGCAGCAATGGGTCAGTGGTGCAGACCTCCCTACAAGCACCACTGTAATGAAAGGGGCTCTCCTAACTGCAATGCCAGGAGGTGGGACTCCTCTTCCGAAGTTGGTGTCAAGAATACACCGTGTCAAGAAATTGCACCCGAAGAGGGCCTCTTGCTTTTCTGGGGTTGTCCACAGGTTAGGGGGGATGAGCTCAAAGCCCGGTT
Source organism: Apteryx rowi (assembly GCF_003343035.1). Taxonomy (NCBI): domain Eukaryota; kingdom Metazoa; phylum Chordata; class Aves; order Apterygiformes; family Apterygidae; genus Apteryx; species Apteryx rowi. The sequence continues at coordinate 556 of NW_020449692.1, read as the reverse complement.
CAAGAACTGCGGGCCAGGCCAGCACTCAGGTGGGGAAAGGCTCTGTGGGGAGCAGGAACATCCAGGGGAAGAGCAGGGGTGCATGTGTGTGCAGGGGAGGAACAGAAAGAAAGACCCTTTCATGTGTGCACTAGCGTGAGGCAGGCATCTCTGTGACTGGGGCAGCAGGATGTGCCCGAGTAGCCCTGGGGCCAGGACTCTGGTGCTGTCCTGGGAAGGGGCTGGGGCTGTGGTGTGAGTGCCCCGAGCTCTGCAGCACCCTGCAGTGGGCACTGCTGCGAGGCCACCCCCAACCTGGGCTGCTCTGCTGGGTGGGCTGGGTTGAGGGCAGGTAGGTGGAGAGAGCCAGGGAGGGTCTGGTCTGGTCTGGAAAGGGCGTGGGAGAATGAAACTGCCATCAGGCAGCTCCTGTGTGTGAACGGGCAGYGTGGGAGCACACACCAGTGTGCTTGCAGGGCAAACGGAGGTCTCCTGGGAAAGGCAGCAGGACGTGGAGGGTGCAGAAGAGAAGAGCCCAGGTTGTTGCCTGTGTTGAATGGACACGCTGGGAAGCTGC
>NW_020449691.1:0-1369 GCF_003343035.1 Apteryx rowi | reverse complement strand
TCCCCGTGGGGCTGGAGCCGGGGCCGGGTTTGGGGCCGGGTTTGGGGCCGGCGCGGCGGTTCAGCACCGCGGACAGCGGCAGCGGCCGCGCCGGGGGGCGGCGGCGGCACCGGGACGGGCCCGGGAATGGGGCTGGGAATGGGACCGGGAATGGGACCGGGAACGGCACCAGGACGGGGACCAACACCGGGAATGGAGCTGGGACCGGCACCGGCACTGGGAATGGGACCGGGAATGGGACCGGGAACGGCAAAAGGACGGGGACCAACACTGGGAATGGAGCTGGGACCGGGAACGGCACCGGGAATGGGACCGGGAATGGCACCAGGACGGGGACCAACACTGGGAACGGAGCTGGGACCGGCACCAGCACCGGGAAGGGGAATGGCACCGGGAACAGGAGCAGGACTGGCACAGGCACCGGGAACAGCCCTGGCTCTGGGAAAGGCCCCAGAACTGGCAGCGACACTGGGAACGGCCCCGGGAATGGGACTAGGACCGGGAATGGAGCTGTGCAAGGCTGGAGCAATGCACCACCCCGTGCAAAGCACCATGCTGCAGCCACTCTGCAAAAGGTGCTGCCTCGTCCCAGCACCGTGCAGCGGCCTGGGGGGAGCCGGGCCGTTGTGCGAGGGTAGCGGGGCCGGCGCGCGCCCACCTGCTTGGCCCGGTCGGGGTTCATGGTGGTCTGCGGCTGGAGGACGCCGGCGGCCTCGGGCTTGGCGGCGGCCTGCGGGATCTCGCGCACCTTCTCGGCGATGAAGCTGTGCACGGCATTGAGGGCCTCGGCCGTGCCCTGCACCAGGCACACGCGCTCCGTGGTGCCTGCGGGCGAGAGCAGGCTCAGGCGCCGGGGTGGGCGCCGGGGGGGGGCAAAGCAGGCCACGCGCAAAGGCGCCGCGTGTGCAACGGGGGCCCGCGCACGAGGGGTTTGTGCCGAAGGGGCTGGGGTGCAAAAGGGAGCGCGTGCCGGGGGCGCCGGCGCCGGGGCTGCTCGTGCAAAGGCGCCCGTGCAAGGGCGGCCCCGTGCAGCGGTGCTCGTGCGAGGCGTGCCTGCGCGAGGGCTGCTCGCGCAAGGGCTGCTCGCCTAAGGGGTGCAGCGCGAGGGAGGCCCGTGCGAGGGGGTGCTCACCCCGGGGGGGTGCTCGTGCAAAGGGTGCCCACGCGGGGACCCTTGTGCAAGGGCTTCTAGTGCAAGGGTGCTCGTGCGGGGACCCTCGTGCAAGGACCCTCGTGCAAGGACCCTCATGCAAAGACCCTCGTGTGAGAGGTGCTTGTGCAAGGACCCTCATGCAAGGACCCTCATGCAAAGACCCTCGTGTGAGAGGTGCTTGTGCAAGGACCCTCGTGCAAGGACCCTCGTGCAAGG
>NW_020449690.1:0-1478 GCF_003343035.1 Apteryx rowi | reverse complement strand
TGTGGAGGTTGTCTGTCACTGCAGTGACGGTGAGATGGTGGAGAGGTAAGAGGAATAACAGGGTCACCACCCTGGACTGCAGCAGAGAGGATTTCATCTCATTTGGGATGGAGTTAGGCAAGCCACAGCTCACCTGGAGCTGGAGTTGGATCTGGATCTGGGAAGGGATGGGGATGGTAACCTGAAGGGCTTATGCAAGGACGCTGGCAGCACAAGGCAGCCAGACAAGGAAAATGTGTTCTCCCTGCTCAGTGGGGCAGGGGACGTAGTGACAAAGAGAGGGGAAAGGCTGAGGAGCTCATTGCTTCTTTTACCTTTTCTTTTCCTGGTCTTGTCTACTGCCAGGCCTCCCTGGCCCCCAAGTCCTTTGGCAGCATCTGTGTTATCAAAGCCTCGCCCATGGTAGAGGACGATGCAGCTGGGGAGGACTTTTGCCCAGTGGGCACACACAAGTCCATGGGACCTTACAGGAAGCACCCCAGGGTGCAGGGAGAGGTGCCTGGAGTCACTGCAGTGCTGCTCCCAATTGTCTATGAAATGTCAGGGTAATCAGGGAGGATCCTGATGACTAGGGAAAAGGCAGACATCTCAGCTGTTTTCCAGAAGGGCAAGAGGGAGGATCTGGGCAATGACAGGCTGGTCCTCTTCATCTCAGTCCCTGGGAAGGTGATGGAGCAAATCCTCCTGGAAACCATCTCCAAGCATAGGAAGGAGAAGGCCTGGAAGAGGCAGCATGCGTTCACCAAGGGGAAATGGAAAGCATGCCTGACCAACCCGATTGCCTTCCACCATAAGATGAATACCTGCGTGCACAAGGGGAAAGCAGGGGATTCTGTGAACCTTGACTTTAGCAAAGCATTTGGCACAGTCCCCCAGAGTCTCCTTGGAGCCAAATTGTTGAGCTCTGCCCTGGATCAATGGACCATAAGGCAGGTGGAAGATTGGCTGGACCATCAGGCTGAAACGCTGTGATCAGTGGTACAAGTTCCACGTGGCAGCTGGTTACTAGTGGTATTCCTCAGTGATCAGCATGTGGGGCAGGACTGTTTAACACCTTTATGAATGGCCTGGACCATGGGATGGAGCGCACTCTCAGTACCCTTGTGGACAATGCATAAGTGGGGGGATCCCCTGGTCAACCTCATCTAGTTCCCAGCTGCCCTGGTCAAGGCAGCTGGGAACTAGATGACATCCAGAGGTGTCGTCCACCCTAAGTGCTGTGATTCAGTGAACCATTCCCTGGAATGCTCTGTAAAGAGGGAAGAGGCAGAGGAAGAGGAAAGAAAAGAGAGGCAGAAGAAGAGAGCTGAAACATGACAGTTTAGATAAAGCAGTTCCTCCGAACAAAGTTTCTCCATTCAGAGTGTTGGTAGCAAATGTATTTTGATGAATAATGTGTGTGTGTATATGTGGAGGGTCATGACAGGGTTAAACTGGTGGAAAGTTGCAAGTAGCAAGCAACAGGAGCCTCAGACAAA
>NW_020449689.1:0-1476 GCF_003343035.1 Apteryx rowi | reverse complement strand
GTGAAGCGTTCGGGCAGGATGGCAGGGCCTGTGCTCTTTCTGCATGCTTCGTGCAGCCAGCAAAAGCAAGGCAAAGAAATCCAGAGAGGGGCGGCCGTATCGCTGCCTTTTGCTGCTCTTCCTTGCCCAGGGCACGTGCCCTGGGGCCCTCCCCCGGCAGCTGGACACTGCTGTGCGAGAAGGGCAATGAGAGGTGGCCAAGCCGGAGGGAGGCCGCTCGCTGGCCGGGGGCTGTAAGGGAGGGAGTTTGAGTCGAGGCCTTTGGCAAGCCCCGCTGCTCTTSCACACGTTAAGGAGTCCCARWCACRMCTCGTGTGCTTTCCCTCCTCCCAGTAGCACACTTTCCACAACAGTGCTGATTCCCCAGGAAAGGCCTGCTCACAAGCAGCCCGTTTCACACCACCCTGATCTCCTGAAGCAGGTGCTTTGTGCTGTTCAAGAGAGAGATGGGTCATTTTTAGTACGCCTGCAAAGGAGACCCTCTGGGTTCGAGACACGTGGTCTCACCGGAAGGAAGGACACCTCAGTGTCCCAGTGACACCTCTCTTGCTTCTCAGCAAAGGCAGTGGAGAGAAACACCGCAAGGGCCCTGGAAGCCGTGCAGGAGGAGATGGAGAGCATCCTGAGTGCAAAACTGGCCACCTTCCAGAGGCATGTGGAAGCGGCCCACCGTGCAGCACCCCCTCCAGAGGAACTGACCAGCCCCTCGACTTCCACCCTCCAGAACCTCTCCCAAGAAGTTCAAGATCTGCAGAGATCTTTGGAGAGCGTGCAGGCGTCCACTCAGCGTGAGCGCCAGCACTCCAGAGCAGACGCCAAGGGCAGAAGGGCCCAAGTGGAGAAAGTAGCCCGGATGTCCTGGCCCCAGAGCAACGTGGCAGAGCTGGAGAGCAAACTAGGTGAGCAGGGACATTGAGAGGTGGGCCTTCATCTGCCCAAAGACGGGAACCTGTGCTCTAGCCACAAGAGCCTCTGAGCTGCTTCTCTGCACGGCCTTGCAAGTAGCGGAGAATGGCAAGTCCTACTCTACAGGGTGGCTCCTTGGCCATACTCCCCACAGCCGTCTCCTTGAACAGGAGATGAGCACAGGTGCCCAAGTTCCCTTCTGAATCCCCACCATTTGGAAGGCAGTCCATAGCATGGACTTTCCACTAACTCTGTATGTGGCACACAGTTTTGAAAGCAAGTCTCACCAGTTTCATCCTTCTTTGCCCTACCCAGCAGCTAGTCTGTGTGCTCCCTCCCTCCCCCAGCAAGAGWAACCACCTTCGTTTGCAGTGTCAGAAGATCTGGGAGGCTGGGTAATGCATCCCCTCAGTCCTGGCTTCGACCATGACCTCCTCCCTTCAGAAATTCCTCCCTTGTTTTCAGTTGAGTTAGAGACCATGCTAAAAGACGAAGCCATCCTCAGTGTCCCAAGGACTTTCCCTCTCTGCAGGATGACACAGGAGCTTTTGGTGTGCTTTCCTACTTACA
>NW_020449688.1:0-1398 GCF_003343035.1 Apteryx rowi | reverse complement strand
GGCCTTGCTCCTGCTCTGCTTCAGGTATTTTTTTCCCCACATTCTGCACTCCGACTGGCTGACAGAGCCATCAGTCAAATCCAGCCCTGCCCTCCTCCCCTTTCTGGCCAATAGGAATGCAGAACTGGGTGCATTGCTGTGGAAACGGTGCAGCCTCCTGCCCTGGCAGCCGGCTCTGCCCCCTCCCCCTCGTTTGGACGCCATGTTGTGGGCGGCATCGAGGGGCATCGCTGGGCATTGTGGGGCCTCGGGGCAGCGCGTCACAATGTGCCCAGGCAATGCGGGGCCCCGGGGCGCTGCCGCTGCCCCGCCAGGCCTGGGCTCTGCTGCAGGGGCCCCGCAGGGCTCCTGGCTGCTCTGCGCCCAGGGACCGTGGGGGGCATGGGGGAGCAGCCCTGGGGCTGTGCTGGTGCCGGCCCTGGCGCCAGTGCGGTGGCCCTGGGCATGGCCAGGGGTGCTGGAGCCCGTGGGCAGCATCCTGCTGCCCCCAGGGAGGGCAGGGCAGGGCCCTGTCACCGCTGGAACCCCAGCCCCCTGCCCGTGGCAGCCCCGGGGCTTGGCAGCCCTTACGCTGCGCCCGGCAGGGCTGGGCCGCAGCCAGGCAGGGGCTGCTCTCTGCGGGGCTGGGCTGGAAGCCGGCGAGTCGCTCCGCAGGGCTGAGGAGCCCCAGGGGCAGGGGGCAGCCAGGGGCAGAGCAGCTCTGGGCCTGCCGGTGCAGGGCAGCGGCGGTGTGTGTCTAGGAGGGGGCTGGGGGAGATGGCCCTGCTGGACTGCCCCCAGCACTGCCCCCCACGGCTCAGAGGAAAATGCTTGGTGTCAGCAGGGACTTGTGGGGTGGCCATGGCACCCCCACCTGTTTGCAAGCTGCCCTCCCAAACAGGCTGTTTTTTCGGTGCAGAGGTCTGACCCCCATGTGCAGGAGGACATCTCTGAGCCCAAAACATGCTCTGCTGTGTTAAAAGGTTAAAAGGATCCAGAGGGAAGGAGCAGAGGTTCTCCCAAAGAAGCAGACACCTTGGGATTATCAGAAGGTAAAGGATCCATTTTCTGTATGGGCATTTCCAGCAGGCTCTTTAGAGCCCCATGGGAGCTGCAGGACACCCCAGCTGCAGGATACAGGACCCCTTTCATGCCAGCGCAAGATTCCAGAGGGGGACCCACTCCCACGGAAGCCTGGCTATGGAATGCCCACCCTCCACAAGGGGACGGATCCAGTCCCACAGGATCCTTGGTGCTCAGGGGAGCTCCATCGCCAGGACCCAGGAGTCCTGGCTGCCACACTGTCCCCTGAGCCAGACGGGCCCTTCAGGCAGGGCTCTTGTGGCAGCCCCCAGCCCTGTCCAGTCATCCTCACAGCTCAGGATCCACAGCCATTTTTGCAGTTAACTGTCTCTGTGC
>NW_020449687.1:0-1425 GCF_003343035.1 Apteryx rowi | reverse complement strand
ATCCTGTCCATGCTGTTAGAGTAAATAAGAAGTGCCCCTTGGAGCTCTCACCCCTGAGCAAGTCTGAGTACATCTGGCTCCAGCCACTTGGCAACAGGCTGAAATGCCTTTTTTTCTGATTGTTTTAAAATGTTTGCAGTACCCGGGCACTCCGTTGATCATACCACTCTCTCCAAGATTGGTAGTCATGGAAGGGCATGCCAAAGGCCTTCCTAAATTCAAGGTATACAGCATGCACTGCACTCCTCTTGTCCCCACAGCCAGTCATCCCATCACAGGAAGCAATCAGGTTGGTCAGGCACAATTTGCCTTTGATGACTTCATGCTGGCTGTTCCCAATCCCTTCATGTGACTGGAACCAGCTTCCAGGAAGATTTTCTTTCCAGGCACTGAGGTGACGCTGATCAGCCCATCACTCCCCAGATCCTCTTTTCTCTCCTCCTTGAAGATAGATGCAATGTTTGGTGGGGAGGTGGGGATGGTGGTGGGCCAGGCAACAGCTATGGTGCTGTGCCAGCTCCTGCTGCACCACTGGTCCCTGCAGTGTGGGGAGAGGGGCAGGGGACAAGGCAGCATGGGGGTGGCAGCAGGTCAGCAGGGGCAGTGGGGGCTGCAGTGAGGGGTCATGGGCAGCGTTTCTGCAGCACAGCGGCTGTTGTGTTCACTTCACATGCAAAAGTCCTGCACTGACCCCAGGCAGGAACAGACCATTTCCCTGGAGCCCATGCCACCCTCCCAGCAGGACAGAGACATAGGAGGAGGGTGCTCTGTCTGTCCTGGTGCTCAGGGCAGCTCCCTGAGGCTGGCGCAGCTTTGCTTGAGGGACCTCTTGGTCCTCAGCCTCTACTTTGGCATGGCTGGAACAGGAAAAAGAGCTCGTCAGGCAGGGCTGGGAGAGCTCTCCTGGGATTTTCTCTTTTACAGTGGAGCGGTGAGGAGCATCGTGGCTCCCATCTGTGTCCCATCCCTGTGCCCACTCAACCTTCCTGCCCCATATATGGCCCCACAGCCCAACTGTGCAGGCACTGCACAGGACAAGATGCATTCTGGGTTGGGGAAACATCCCCCCAGTATGGTCCCCATGATGGGGCCCTCAGTGCCCCATCCCTCCACAGCCYTCCTGCTCTGGCAGCCTCCCCCAGCACCCGGCGCCTGCCCAGCCCGGCCATATCCCAGGCAGGGGTGAGCACAGTGCCGTCCTCCAGGGTCTGCCAGGGTCTGGACTGGGAGAGAGGTTGGGCAGGGCTCACTGTTCCCCTTGATACAGGCCCTGAGCCCAGCAGGACAGAGCTGTCCAGGCAGCAAAACTCACCATAAACCTGGGGTGGGCAGCCAGTGCTGGAAACAGCCAATGTGAGAAGCTGGTCCACGATGAATGTCCTGGGACACCTTCCCAGATGGTCCATGCAACCAAGGGCACAGACT